>NW_027395672.1:98995-113339 GCF_004382785.1 Trichoderma ghanense | reverse complement strand
TGCCCCCCCTTTTCTTATTTTTGCTTGTTTATATTCTCTGCCTTTGCTTTCTGAGACACTTTAGTTTTCCCAGAAAACCTCGGATGCTTTACACATATATACGGCACACACACCCTCTTCCTCTCTCCTGAAGTGGTGTGTTGCTGCAACACCAAATCATGTGTCATGATATCATACATCCCAATCCCAATCCTTCTTCCTCTTACAAAGGGCAATCGCTAACAACATCAACTTTGAACACGCCATATATGTACCCCACGAGTACGGAAGAAAAAGTAAAGGTACTGTACCTCCCACCTGAACAGCAAACACCCAAATACTCCCCAAGTACAGGTACAGGTTCCCTTCAGCCAAAGGCAAACCCAACTTGTCACCGCTTCTACAGTAAGTAGGTATACACCAAAAGGTACCCGCGTCCCCGTTACGGGGCATCGGTTCCGCCTCTTGGACAAGCACTAGCAGAAACCAACCGACCTGCAGCAAAAAAAAAAAAAAGCTCTTCAGCGCTTTTCTTCATTCTCCCTCGCCTTTCCACTTCTGCTCATTCCATCTGCCTTTTCCCTTTTTCCCTTTCGCTCTCTTTGTACCGCCGCTCCTTTTCCGTCACCGCAATTCCCGTACTTGCTGTACTTGAAGAATGTACCTCCGTTGTACTGTACCTCTCGTCCATTTCTGTCAGACCGGTTTCCCTCGATTTCCTGTCCCAGCCCCCAACCATTCCTCCTCTTGGCCTCCCCCCCCTTCCCTGGAATGTCACCAGTAGTGCCCCAATCCGATGCCGCGATTCATCGCCAGCAGAAGCTCACAACTTGTACCGGTTTCTCCTCAACTGACAGCTACCTGGCAGTGGATGCCGTCTTACTCGTCCCCTTCTGGCGCAGTTAGCACCAACGATACGTGTAATCTGTAGTTCATGCCAGATTGTAATCAGGCACCCTGGGTCTCTTACCAGCAATCCGATCTGTCAAGCAATTGCTTCGTACATCTTGTTTGTACAAGTAGTTCCTGAAATCCGAGAGTCCCAAAACCCGTCGACGGCCCAGACGAACAAGACAGCATCCCGAGCCAACAACCATCCATACACCCCACGCCGCCTCTATCCTCCTTCCCACGCCCCAGCGAGAGCTACGGGCTCAAAGTACCGTATACAAGTGCTCTTCGTTCTTGTACCGGTACTCGAGCCGGGGGGGGCGTGTGAGGCTTTGGATGCACAAACCCAGGGAAATCATTGCAGGCCCCCGCGCCCCCTTTTTCTAGCCCTCGCCTCTCCACCAAACCCACCCACACCCCCTTAATCTGTGCAGTTCCTTCAAGCACGCACAGCAAAAAAAAAGGAAATCTCAACTTCTGTCTGCTGTCCTGGCACGTCGACCGGCTTCCTTGCCTGCTTGTTCCCGGCGTCGTGGCGGCTTGCTTTCCCCTCCGCATCGCTGCCAGCGCTGCAAAATCAAGGTATCGGCACAGACTCGTGCTAGTGCTGGAAGAGCGCAGTAGCGCCCCTGTCTTCCAAGCATGCGCATCTGCCAACAGCTACCCGTTGGCATTGGCCCACCCTGTTCCCTGCTCGACAGCGGAAAGCGAGTGAAGCTGTTCTAGAATGGCTACGGGAGCCAGTTATCAATCGCCAGGGCGGCATACTGTACAGCTTCTGTACAGTTATCAAGTGGTAGACAGCACGTAGCTTGAGAATGCTCAGAGCATCTCGCCGTCGGACCTGCACAAGGAGGAGTGCTCGTACTATCACGAGAGGACAGCCGCCGTGTAGGCCTCATCCTCCATACTCAATTCGTGTTTGTACGATCGAGTACCGTGCCGTTTCTGGAAGAATCCCATTGGCCTCAGACGATGCTGCCGCATGTGAACTCGCACACAGCCCGTATGTACATAACCTACTCGGTGCATGGGAAGAGGCAAACCGGGCCACACATACATGTACAAAGTGCGGTGCCTAGGTTCCTCAGCGTCACTCCCAAGACAGGCCGCCGTGCCCTCCCCTGCACCTGTCCCTGCTCTCTCTTGCTTCCGTGTCAGCCTCAAGATCTGGGAATCTCAAGACATCCAAGTCGCTTCTTCATCGCTCCCATAGCATCCACGCCAAGGGGCAGCGAGCAAAACATCAGACCAGGAGAGGGAACCTCTCAATCTTTGCCACACCTGTTCTGAGCGATTCACTTCGTATTCCAAACACCATCCTCTCTCTCAAAAAGTTCCTCCACAGCATTACCAATCACGCCGATTGCGCAGCTCTCAACTTCCAACAATGCCCTCATTTGTCCTCTGGTGCCTGCGGGGTTTTTCTGATCTTTTCCTCTTCCCGCTCTGATTAAACCCCATAGTCGTGCTTTGTACTTGCCATATCTAATTTCCCCAATGATGGCCGGGCAGAGCAGCCCCCACCCCCTTCATCACCATCCTACCGCGCAAGAGAAGAACCGGGCCAATGAAGCGGGTGCCAGGTGGACGCGAAGCTTGACCTAGCAGTTGATTTTTGTGGAACGCGTTCTTTTGCAAGAGGGGTCGGGGTTCTAAGCCCGCCGTGATGGAGGAGATGAAGACGTTTTGAGTTTGATGTTGCTGTCGGTGGGTATTATCAGCTCGAAGATGGCTCTTGATGCTTACCTGGCCGCTTTGCTTGCCGATATGCAGTAAGCCACCGAATGTCGACTTTTACACATCGGCTACCTACCTAAACAGCCATTATCATGCGTACCTGTACTTCAAGATGGCGGGCCGTTGCATTTGCCTGTCCAAGCACAATACTCGGAGGTACTTGTAGTGCCCGGACATACCTGTAGTACTCTGTAGTGCCATCATGTTCAAGGCTGTTAGCAACTAATCATCGAGCTATTGAACGCCGCTTAAACATCGACGAGAAGAGAGGGAAACGATGGAAAAGGTGGAACAAGCCTGGACGCACACCATGCCACTGAGCTTGTCATACCTGTATAAGCATGCCATACGTCCTGCCGTGCATGTCCGTATAGGTACAGCCAGCAATCGCGAGCGAGCTGCGAGACCGATGTCCAAGTGAGAATCAACACCTTGGAATCAGGCTAACTCGTCGCGGCGAGAGTGCACGCTTCTCTCTCCACTGCACCGTGGCGGACGATGCCCTGGTCGAGATGACATACACGCGGCTGCAGCCGTGCTGGCCGTCTTACCTCCCCACGAAGGTGAGCAGGGAGTCTCGGATGCAAGAAGGGATGGTACGGTGGGCGTGCTGCAGAGGGTGTAGCCCAATGCGTCCGGGCCGCTTGCTCTGTGGCAGGGGATGCAGATTTCCCAGGTATCTCGTACCTTTAGACAGGTGCATGACTGGAAAGGGCTCTATGCGCGTCGAGATCTGCTGGTAGTGTCTCGTTGCAAGGGCAGCCCTGTTGGTTAAGTCGTTCAACGGCACATGCTTGGGATAGGGAGTAGGCTGTGATTAGAGAGCTGAAAGATCTCGTGAGCATCTATCCAGCCCCAAACCTCCAATAACGCACTTCTTACAATGTGTGTTTCAATCCATGTGGTACGGAGAATACGTTCTCCCTCCACGTATGGATTGCCAGCAGCTCTGACGGTAGGAGATACTAGGATAATGTGTTGGACTCCGTCGAAAGTCGCTGGCCCAGTATTAGCAAGAGCAAAGTCGAATGTTCATATACTCACCTTCAGGAGTTAAAGTGTTGACTAATCCAACCATACCGGAGCGTATACCTATGCATTTCGTACTCGCGTGAGGTAACTTGCATTGTAAACACCCGGATCAACCAGCTTCACTTCGAGTTCTATGTGTCAGTGCTGGGGCTGCGCAGTTCGAGCGGCCAGCACACATGCCTGCAGCAGTTAGGGAAATCTGCCAAAACACTGCAGCCGCGTATCATGTGCATTGTCAGACATGCCAACTCATTTGTGCGTCTAGTATCACTTTGTATGCAATTTTGCTTCTCGAAGCTCACCGACTCACCGCTTCCTCGGGCTCAGAGCCAGGGAGACAAGGGGGTAGCTGAGGCGGGAACATGTCAGCTCGCTTTTGCATTTGACACTGTAGTTGTTAGACCTCCTTTGTCCAGCCTGAATGCTCGTGGGTATTGCGTATGTAGACAATACCAGTATGTGTGCATAGGCAACAGCTGCAAGCAGAAACCGACACAACACAAGTAAGTGCATGATTGCAACAATACAGGCCGATGTATGCTGGAACCCATGACCTGCAACGCAGGCCAATAAACATGAACGTCAGTCCCGTAGATCGTTACAAAACATGTTCGTTGAGAGGCAACTTCCAAGGCGCCGCCGCCGCCAGAGTCGAGCCAAAGTCCGCGGTGAGAGCCAGCTCACGGTCTTTCTATTTCGTACCAATCGCTTCGGGATTCCCCCCCACGGGCCTCGGTTACTCCAGGAGCATGCGTGAAGCATGTAGGTACATACTGTACATGGGCCCGCACTTCGACTTTCCACATTTGCCTGAAGCCGTCAAATTGAAGTATTAGCAGTATCAACTCAAGGTACGCAGTAATGCTTGCAGACCGCACGGTTCAGAATAACACTGTGATATGGGGAATGATCCGAGATCGAACGAGAGCAGCAGGCTTGCGGTGCCTAGAGCCTTGGTATGGTTATAGAGTCCACGAAACCTCGGCAGAGTCGATGGAAAAGCTGTTGCTCACAGGTCCGAAATACAACCCGACAGGTGCTCGTAAGAATGCTCCGCGGAGTAAGAGTTGCTTCCCAGAGGCGATGGAGCACATAGTGTCAGACCACCATATGCGAAGCTCTGCAAGCTTTGGCGACTTGAAGCGTAACGCAAACGAGCCGCGCAAAGGGAGCAGAGTGAGCAGTAACGACATGGCGAGGAATGTGGACAGCTTCCACTCAATGGCTCAAGATACAGTTCAGTACCTGATACGAGCACGAAGCTGGCGTGTACCGCTTGCAGGTCCAATCGTGTACAATACATACCTCAAACGACCAGGGCCTGTCTTCTCTCCTGCAGGCAGAGACCGGAGAGCCGGAAAGTCATCCTAGCTCCCATCTCCCGCATGCAGCTAACAGACCAAGGCATCCAAAGCAGGATGGACTGAGACTCAGTAGCCTGGCAGCGTTGCAGTGACAAACGACAATGCCTGCTCCTGCACGAAGCAGGGACGCCGGAGGTGCCAAGTATCTTACGGAGTACTTATACTTGGGCAAGCAGCTATGTAGGTACTGCCTGTCATGCACTGATGATGAGACGAGGCAGAGAGAAAAGGGAGGGATGACGACAACACTTGTAAGCCGCGAAGACGGCGACGTTGGAAAATGGGCAGGTTTCTTGGGGGCCGCTTCTGCTACGCTTGTCGAAAGAGCCTCTCCAGTCTTGTGACGATCCCTATTGCTTGGTAATGCTGAGATTCCTTGACCGATATCATCACGGTACATAATAGTACTCCGTACATTTCGATGATGGCGATCGGCCAATCTGCGTTCTATGCCTCTACATCTCCACCATCTGCCATGACCCTTTGTTAGCCACTCTCAAACGGAGTGGGAAGAAGGTAAGGAGTATAGAGCAATATGTACTGTACATGCCATGCCGTTTCTTTTCTGTCCGGCCAAGAGAATCGGCGCTTGATGTGGAAGTCTGCGTGTGGACGAGTACGAAGTACCACTGTAATACAGACAAACAGACTGGCCTGGGCTCCGTACCTAGGGAGGTTACTGTACATGCCTAGATCGGCATAAGAGACGAAACGATCGGAGCGTGCTTGCCCAGAGCTTGCGGCATTGTATTCGGCCAGCATCGCTTTTGAACGATGTCCATGTTCGCGCTGTTTGTTGTTGTCAAGGGTTCAACGTACCCCATCTGGACGATGTGCGAGAGATAATAGCTTGTTGGTTTCGTACTCGCCTCTCTATTGACGTCTCGTACACTGCCTGTGTTGGCTTGCAGCGACTTCAGAATGCACTCAGCATCACGTTTCGAAGCCTGCATGTGGCAACTTACGGGCTGTACTTGTACAACCGACCTCGTGCGTCTTGCTGGGTATTTGTATGCTCATCATGCTCGATGCAGTCCACGGTGCAGTTTGCGCGCGACTGCGAAGCGGCTCACGGCTGCCCGGAGTACTCCGTATACCGTATTAGAAGCCGCATCGTTATGCCTGCGCGGCGAGTCCCACCAATCGACGTCGAGTTTGGCAGGGCTATTCTCCTCCGTTAGAACTTGGCAGGATCAGGCATCGCGTGGTGGAGCAGCTCGAGGCGTAAGATGAAATGTCAGCCATCGTGGTGTAGCGTAGAGAGTAGCGCTTCGTGAGAGTGATTCTCGTGTTTTAAGATTTGAGTCGACAGAGCTTAGAGCAGACGCAATCAAGCTCGGATTTTCTGCATGCCGCACATCCGTGGACGGAGTAAAGTACCGGGGGAAGGTGCGAGCAAGTGTTGTTGGCATCATGAGGCAGGTATGAAGTGGGTTAGTGTAAGTCCGAGTATGCGGCATCTTCCAGTTCTCTTTTTCGTCGAAATGCTCTTGCCACGTTAGGTACGAAGCCAGCAGTCGTCGCAAGTGCGAGTCGTGGGCAGTACTTACCTCCGACTAGAAGCGTGCTTTCAGTCTGCCTGCTTGACGATTTCACAAAGTGCCCCGATCATACTCGTATTCGTACTGCCACCTTCACAAGTCAACCATAGGTAGGTATGATATTGTTCGAGACTGAGATCAAGATCCTACGGTATGTTAAACATCTGCTACCCAAGTTCCGTCTTCTGAAGTGAGTAGTTGCATTGTCGTTCACAGCCAGAAACTGGAGTGGAATGCTATGAATCCCAAAAGTCATTAACCACGAAAGAACCAACGTCCTACACAGTAACTCAACTGGCTCGCCAATCAAGCGCGGCTCAGTCATCCCACGCAATCAATCTGACATCCGTCTTCATCCAGGGGAGGGTCGGGAAACAACCCGAGTTTTACAGCTAGGCGATATCTGGTTGCTTGTTTGTCCAGCTCAGTGCCAAGCAATTTCGGTGTCTTTCCAGAGAACTTTTTGGCACTCGATGGAGCTCGTGGTCGGCCACTTCGTGATCAATGAGCGGTAAACAGTGCAGTTCTGCATGGAGCGTCTTACATACATTCTAGGGAGGTACCTGCGCGCAGTAGAGACCAATCCGTGTTCCGGTAACCTCTCAACACCAACTGGGTTTAGTCCCCCATGCAGTTTGCTAATCTCGTAGCAGATAGACACTGTCCTCCGAGTCCTACTGTGCAAGGACGAGCATGTCATGGTTTGGCTTTACTGGGTAGGTTTGCGGTGTTAGCCTCGTCAATCATTCCACCACGACTGAACGAAGAGGACCAAGCTCTCCAAATAAGCACTTGTCACAACTCGAGCATCCTGATGTGACCTCCCACAAGAGCTACTGGGCGCCTATTGTCTCAACTAAACAAGCGCAAGTCTTGTCTGGGTTAAGAGGGCAAAGCCACGTTCGAGCTGGCCCGGCGGACTGGTCTCTTCCGTGGAGCCGGAAAGCCCTTGCCGGAAACCATGTCGCCACGAATCTTCTACCGACGCACACCCACAGCGGCCGATGATCCTTGCCAGCGACCCTTCTTGTCTCCTCCCTGCTTTAGCGAAGAGGCGTCACAAATCCCACTGCTTCATCTGTACAAGTGCTTGGAGCAGGTACGGGTACAGGTAACGTACTCGTACGGAGTGCCTTGGCAGAGCCAACATCAAGGACAACTCGCAAATTTTGGGGACGGAATGGCACGCTGAATCATGCGGTTGCTGGGTGCAGACTGTATTAGACTTACCCGGTATTTCGTCGAAGTGCGCGGGGAACGGGACGGGAGTGGCATAATGTATAGTTCATGTAAACACTGTGGTTGGTAGATAACCTGTGTCGGTACGAACCATTAGCCACCAGGCAGCTGGTACCTTCTGATCTCTGATTGCATTCGTGCAATTCCATGCCCGCCTACTGGTGCAACTGGTCACAGCGTAACTGCTGGTACGTCTAGGTGTGTAATAAGCGCAGCTCATGCATACGCTGGGAAGAACCTAGATAGAGCTTCCACTGAGGTTGAGATCTCGGGGCCTGCCCTGCACAGACAGGCAGGCTCATGCGGGAGGGAAACGGTCCATCAAATCTTCCCCCAGCCGCCAATCTACACCGGGGCAGGCCAGGGGGCGGTCGTAGCGGCGTTGATGCACACGCTTGGATGATATTTACCGTTCCAGGGTGACCACTGCTTGTCCGAGAAGAAGCACTCTAGTTGGCCTCATCGATTGGCGGCAAGCATATTTTCAATGTGCCTGAAGGCCGCCTTCTGCCGTAGGCAGCATCATCTTTCGTCGTACATGTACTCCGTACGAAGACCACAATCCCCACGAATGACTCTCCAAGTCTGGCCAAAAGCGAAGGGATCCTGGGCGGCTGCCAATCCATCCTCGCGAGCAGTGTAATTACCATTGGCCCTAGTGCCCGCAGCAATCGCCTACAGGCACACATCTCTCGATGACCAGCCATCACAGCAGGATATATCGCGTCAGAGCTGGATGATCTCACCCCTCAGTGAAGATCTCGCGCCGGATGAATTGAAATCGACGATTGCCGGCTGCGAAACCAATAGTAGCGCCGCGACCGAGCCTCAGCCAGAACGGTCATTTGGCCGACACCTGCGAATCGGGATGCCATCCAGACTCTGCCGGCGCCTCTCCACCCACAGCAAACATCCATTCCACCACCAATGAATGACTGCCTGGAAAAATTCAGCCTGAAGAAGAATGAAGCGAGGCAACATTCGTTGCTGAACGCGTCCACACCAGACGCTGCCCCCCCTTAACACCGAGGCGGACTCGAACAGCAGTGATTTCCCGTTTCAGTTGCGTGAATGTCATGCTTGCAGTCGGCATCTCCGGACATTGTCATGATGATTTCACCGACATTGACGTGCTGTAGTAGTAGTTGCACCGAGAATCGCCAAGCAGGTACCGTACGTGTACGTGCCAGAATGCTCCGTACACCGCAAGACTGCCGGCTGGGGCTCTATGCTTGTTCCTACTCCGTGCAGCTAATGCCCTTTTCCGACTCCAGTAAGGGCTCGGCGAGCTCGTACTGGCAAAGCCATCTGCACGAAGCACGAAGCAGCAAAGTCACAGTTCCGACTGCGGTCTTGGCGCTGACGGAATTTCTTGGTTCGGAGCACCGTTTCCGACTCCCCAGGGACGGCAAGGCGGGATCGCCATGGCTGTGGTTTGTAATAAGAAAGGGATGTCAGTCTGGCGGATAGGCCCTCGTCGTCTACGGTACTTAATACCCAGGTATGCTTCCCTAGCTCGCGTATGCCAGTGGTGCTGCTCTACCAAGTTGGGGAAGTCTTTTCCCTGCCCGCCAAGCGGATATCCAGGGTCTTTGATGGAGAGAGATCTCGGGTTTCTAGAAGCCTGCCCAACATCCTTCTTTCGAGCTTTCCAGGTTGGATCAGGGACAGAGGCGGGTATCAGTCTGCAACCTGCGCCCGGACGTGGAGTATCCTGGACCTCCGGGAACGCGCGGCGGAAAAGACGATGCAGAGTAGAGGGTACTCCTGCATGCGGTGTACTCTACATTCGCAGGACTGGGTGCCATGCGATAGAATGACAAGGGGAAGGAGCGGAGAGCACCCTCGTATCTTCTCCGCGCTAGGAGAGGCAGGAGCGGCCAGGAGCCCCTGGCCAGGCAGGCTCGAGATTCCAGGGGACGGGCAGGGATTTCCGGCTGTCTCTCTCTCCATTGCATCGCATCGACCAAGTCGTCGGACCCTGTCCATCCAACCGTCCAGCCATCCCGGTCTGCCGCATGCCCGCCGGATTCTGGCTGCGGCGTCTGGATCCCTGCAGCAACCAGGCACGCATACACTATTGCACCGGCCGCTGTCGACAACTCCAAAGAAACAGGTGCCATGGGGACAGCAGTCGCGGATGACCAAGGCAAGCAAACCCTCTCTGGGCAGATAAGCCTGCAGCTGCGTGGACGTGGGAAGCCCCAGTGATTGACCACGCAGGCGCGCACCTTGTGCGAGCAGCAGCGCTGCTTGTACATACAAGTTTGCTGAACCTTGGCTCACCTGCATGTGCTGTATAGGTCCGAGTACATACGTGAGCAGCGGTGTTAGTGAGTGATGACCTCCCGTGCGCAGGTGAGCCGCCATATTAACACCTTACTGGCAATCGCAGCAAGATACTAGTGCCTATGGGAATGCTTATTGGACATCGCTGCGAAACCCGCTGGCGACAAACCGGACTCTGAGGCAGATTGTTCCGGCATCTCCCCATCTGACCGCTCCGCTTGATGCAATCCCACGAAAAGGTATGCTCCGACATGATGCCCTCTTGTTCTGCGGACACTGACGGTTACGATAGGTAGCAGTACCTAGTTGGCACGACGTGATGGGGCCAGTAGTACTACGACTCCATCTCGACGTCCTCCTATTGGGATTCCGGGCAGGCTATCCACTTATACCCCCTCGCCGCCGTATCGGAGTATGATATGCTACCACAGATGAGACGTGCAACGAAGGGTGTCAGGCTGGATCTTGGATGATCTCAGGGCTTCTGGTGCGAACAGGCCTGCGTATCTGGAGAAGCTGACTGCCTTGTCAATAATCCTGGGCGACGTCAACGCTGTTTCATTAAGCCCAGTCGATTTGGTGGCATTCCATGTTTCCACGTGCATCAGCCTCTCGCCCTACCGACACATACATTCATACCACCGACTCTCTGCCTGCCGAAGGGTAACACGACCCTTCGCCATTAGCGTGCCAATACGAAGTGCGAGTCGTGCGTTGTGCGAAACCGAGCCCTATGGATTTCTCCGTTCCCGTGAGTGCTTGGACACCTTCTCGGCACCGACAAACTCTCCTGCGTCAGGCAATGCAGACTTTTTCGTCCCGCCTCCAATATGATGACTTTGGACATGCAGAGGGAAATTACAAGAAGTGTCATTCTGCCTTAGTGGCATTGGGATGTACCAAGGCAGCTAGCAAGCGATGGCACTACTACTCAACAGTAGTAGTTGGATTCATGCGGCTGTGTGCTACCCTCCAGATGTGCGCCAGATTGAGGTGGCGCAAGTGCACCGGGCCCTCACCTCGTGCCACTTCATCATGAGAGGCCCTGATGAGCAAGAGAAACGACGAACCGAGTGGAAGTCCACAATTTCGTCGCACGCCCATCCCAGCCTTGGCGCTCACCGTCCACGCTTGACAAGAGCGAACGCCACAAGCGCGCCCAAGGTGCGGTGCTTCGGACTTGAGCTGCTATTAATAACGAGAATACTAGTCATACATACCAACAACAATAAGCACCTGGGACTTGCCTCTGTTAACCACGAGCGGCGGCGCAGGTGGGATGACGATCTCTACGAGCTCAGACACGTCGGAAACGCCGCTTCGTCGTGCTACCGCTCTATTTAGAAGTACTTCTTCCACAGGGAGAAGTTCGTTTGAATAGTAAGGTAGTACGTACGAGTACATGTAAGTACTACACGCAGACAGAAAATCTCTAGCCCAGGCGGCTGGTCCGGCCCGTTTTGTACATGTGGATATGAAAGGGACCGAACCGCGACTAGACCGTTGAGAGGGTTCTCCGCAACCACGGCAGAATAGGAAATTGAAAAGGTTAGTACTTACACTTTGGTCTGGATGAGGAGTATTCGAGTATGATTTAACATGGACTTGTTATGTTTAGTTGATGAGCAGACCAGCCCCGAACATAGGGATCTACCAGCAACTGGGACTATTTGGCGGAGGAGGTGGAATAGTCTCAGCAATTGTCACCGATGTTGCCCTACGCAGTGTCAAGGTTGCATTCTAGCAGGACTACCTGTCTACCCAAGTACTGCCGACCTTACGTTTGGAATCGATTGTTCACCACTGGTGGCAAGAGAGCCACTAACAGTGCTCTTGGGAACCGAGAACCAAGCTTCAGCTCATGTCAAGGACGTCCTCAGCTCATTGGGCTTGTGGCGACTGTGAAACGTGCCTCTAGTAAGCCTCTGGCAGTAAAGCAGCCACCAGCACTGCATAGGTACAGGCCTCGCACATGTCCACGTCCGATGCATTAAACCAAGGACAAAAGCCATCGAGAGCTAACGGAGACAGACAGTCATCTGCTCGAGATGCCAAGCCGGGATCACTATCGACACGCAGCGGCACGGGTTCAATTACAAACATTGCGCAGCGGGTTTGATGGTGATCTAGGCCAGTGGAAGCGGAGGGGAGATGTCGATGACTCCGCGCAGCCAGCTCCCACACGCCGTATCTGAACCAAAGACGTAGAAGTGCCAAGCCGCGCGGGTACGTGTACAGTAGGTAAGTATGTACGACCTCGAAATACTCTGCTCGGACTTGCATGTATGGTGACCTTTGGAGGCCCCGCGGTCAATCCGCCTATCCCAAGTGGCTTCGTGAGCAGATGGACTGACGCAGTGCAGTTTCTATTCTCGGACTCAACATCGCTTTGCGTAACGCCGATTTGAGCACATGATACCGCTCGAGTACAGTATGTCTACCATGCCATTGTCTACTTGTACATGCTCGTACTGACACTCCCCAAAGGTAGGTATTGATATCGAAGCATATCGCAGAGGAACAAACGCCCCGGATCCCTAGCTCGGAGTCGTTGTACTGTAGTGGACGACCGGACATGAGGCTACGTACCAAGACTGGACAATTGCATCTCTTGACTTGCAAGCATCTTGCCGCGCCTTGCAAGGGTTTAGTGCTGACCGAGGCCGCTAACTATTTGGCAGGTGTTATTCCAGGGATGGGTTGCGCGCTCCACTACCCTGAAGAACCACGGTATTCGAGCTCCAGAGACACGTTGGCACGTTGCTGTGGTGCTTCCTTTGGAGAACGCCCCAAAAGGGACGGAGTACTTGTAAGTCGAGCTGCCTGCCTGGATTATCATTTCACGTGGGCACCGTTGCTTCATTGTTGGATTCTCCAAAATAGATGAGTTTTGTTGACAAACCGCAATACTTAGGAACTGATAACTTGAATAGCTCTCCAACCACCTTGCACACGATCTGGTAGCCAGTCAGCCATGTTGTATGTACAACTTGTGTGACCTAGCATCGCTAATGCTCACGAGATTGAAAAGCACCCCTGTTCGTCAGGTCGAGCTTTGAGTGCCGGTGCCTCGGAATCGGCCGCCCCCCATGGTAAAAGGGGCCAGCATCTACATGCGAGCAGCGAGAGGGCTCGGAGGTACTTCGTACCGCTGGACAATCTCTCCGTACCGGTACACGCACTCGGTCCCACAGAGCTGGTGTGTACATGTACCGAACCTGCAATCCTTCTTTGCCAGTTCCCTGAGCACCTCCTCCGAGCACTTGGTACCTGAGGAATTGAGGGAATGTATCACCTTTCCTGTGTGGTAATCTCTCATTATCTCCTGTCCTTACCCTTTTCGAGCTATACAGTGTGCATAGGACGATCGCCTCGGATTTCTTCCGTGATTGAGCTTTACCCGGTTTCGCTTGTTCCCCTCCATCCTCTTCATTTGTCGTATATCTACTCGGCGCCGTTCGATGCGGATCATATTGCCTCCTACATCAAAACATTCCAAGAGACCAGCCTCTATCCTCGATTGTCAGCCTGGTACGAGTGCCTGCGCGAAACCCGCCATCGCCGTCTCTACTCCGGTTTGCTGTACGTTCGCAATGCCACGAGCCTTGCTGATGGGATGCCGCAATATCCTTGGACTTGCATGAACTAATGTGACAACTCGAGTAACAGTAGCATCTACTGCGGAACCTAGGCCCAGAGCGAAACTCCTGCAGGAGACTTGCCTCTCATCAGGTAGTCGAAGCTTTCCCTCTGCCAACCACTTGCCACGACGCAACTGTGCCGCCGCATTTTGACTTAGCAGTCGAGATATTACTGCTATCGCAAGCCATATGAGACGGATGTGGCTTTGCACGTACGAAACATAGTCTACCAAACCGCGGTAGCTTTTCTGCTGTGGCTTGATAATCGGCACCAGATTGGACGTTGGAAGAGGTCTGCAATGTGAGTATAGCTTCATCTTCTCGATACTTTCTTATTCTCATTCGACCCCATCACCCTCTTGCCCGAAATGGATTTCGATCAGAGTGGATTGAACACAATCCTCTCTGCGCCAGCCACGCTTTTGATTCCCACGGGGCTATCTGATGCACTTGTTGTTTCTTCGAACTGTCATCTTCACTGGACTCATCCGACACATTGTCTCCGCGTCTCCGGAATGGGAAACCGTATAAAAAAAAAGCAAAAAGAGAATTGAAAAAAAAAAAAAAAAAAAAAAAAAAAAAAAAAAAAAAAAAAAAAAAAAAAAAAAAAAAAAAAAAAAAAAAAAAA
>NW_027395672.1:0-96280 GCF_004382785.1 Trichoderma ghanense | reverse complement strand
CCACCCCCTCCCCCCCCCCCCCCCCCACCACCCCCCCCCCGCCCCCCCCCCCCCCCCCCCCCTGGCCTGTCCTCTTCTGTGCCTGTCGCATGGCCGCGGCGGCGCAAGAAACCGCCCTGCCACCTTTTGCTTCTGTCCCCCCCCCCCCAAGCCAGCCCCCGGTCTCCCGCTCATCCCTCGCTGGCGTCCCCAATTCACCCACCTGGAGCTAGGCGGTACGACGTCCCCACGTTGCGCCCACTGAGCCTCTGGCCTCTACTCGTACCCTCCTCCCCCCCAAGCCCTGCCCTCCCGGTCCAGTGCTGTACCGTACAGTACAGCATAGTACGCGAGACCAAGAAAAGATTGCTGCTCCCCGGCGTTGTCCTTTCAGGCCTAGCACGCCTCACCCGTGTCATCCCGGTCAGTCGCCAGGGGATGGCCCACCCCACCACGACGTGCTGGGCCATGAGTCTGTCAAGGGGGCAGATAAAACATCAAACGCGTCCTATCTCGACATGTTTTTCTCTGCCAGCCTAATGAGCTATTCGACGTTGGAGTGTTACTGATGCGTCTTCTCCATATGCAGCATCAAGCCCACCACCAGCAACAAGGTCATCAGCCTTCGCAGCAGCTCCAGCACTCGCGCCCACCCAGCATCGTTCACCAGCATCACCAGCAGCACCCGCAGCACCAGCCGCCGCAGCATCACCAGGGCGCATACTCGTCGCAGCACTCGCTCCCGCAGGCGTACCAGGCCAGCAGCCAGGCGACCAGCACGCCCGAAGCCTTGAACTACTACAACCACCCGAGCCCGTACAGCACGCCAGGTGCCACGAGCGGATACACGTCCGCCGGTAAGTCGTCCCTGCGCCGCAGCAAACGCACGCACGCACGCGATGCCCGCGACTCGACCCGACTCGACTCGACTCGAACCGTACCGTCGCAACACTTGCTAACACGCGGGCCCCTTGTGCCTCTCTGTGCCTCCAGATACCTCCGATATGATGGCCGCCGCCCAAATGCCCAGACCTCCCTACCCTCCAATGTCCTATCATACACCACAGTCCAACTCGCCCGCGTCAGTAGCGTCGCCGTCGCAGCATGACCAGCACCGAAGTTTGTACGGCCAGCCGCCGTCGCAGCATTTGCAGCAGTCCATGTACTACCAGCCTCCGCCTCAATACCAGTCCATGCCCCATCAGGCGGCACCCTCTCCCTACGCGCAACATGCCCATCATCACCAGCAGTCCATGGCCTCTCAGCCAAACATGATGATGTCGCATGCGGCACCGCAGAACCAGATGCCGCCGCACGCGGCGCAGCACGCGCAGCACGCTCAGCACGCTCAGCACGCGCAGCACGCACAGCACGCACAGCATGCGCAGGCCGGCATGACGGGCAGCCCGCGGCCCAAGATCGAGCCCCAAGTCCCCCTGCAGCTGCAGAAGCAGCAGCCGCAGCCTTCTCCCATGTCGCAACCCCACCACCAGCAAGGCCCGCCGCAGCTTCAGAGCCCCTCCAACCCGACGCCCGCCGTCAACCCCAACGCTGCCCCCGGCCCCATCCCGGCGACGACGCCGCTGGTCGTCAGGCAGGACGGCAACGGCGTCCAGTGGATCGCCTTTGAGTACTCGCGCGACCGCGTCAAGATGGAGTACACGATCCGCTGCGACGTCGAGTCGGTCAACATTGACGAGCTGTCGCCCGAGTTCAAGCAGGAGAATTGCGTCTACCCCCGCGCGTGCTGCCCCAAGGACCAGTACCGTGGAAACCGCCTCATCTACGAGACGGACTGCAACCGCGTCGGCTGGGCGCTGGCCCAGCTCAACGTCCCGCTCCGCGGCAAGCGTGGCCTGATCCAGCGCGCCGTCGACAGCTGGCGCAACAGCAACCAAGACCCCCGGCTCCGAAGCCGAAGGGTCCGCCGCATGGCCAAGATGAACAGCCGCAAGCAGCAGCAGCAGGTCCAGGGCGCTCCGCACCCCGGCGCCCACATGTCGGGCCCCGGCGGACCAGGAGGCCTTCCTACCGCTCCCGCACCCATGTCCACGACTCACGCGCCCAACATGGGCAAGCCCACGATAGGCAGCATGGGTCAGCCTATGCACCACCACCATGCCGGGGGCCACCCTGACGGCGGCGCACCGGGTGGAGAAGAAGTCGGTATGTTTCACCAGATGTGATTTTTGACTGTCGCATCTGCTGTATTTGCATCACTTTCTGCCTTGCAAACCTCTACTAGACAGTTTTTACGCCGTCGAAACGTTGTGTTGATTTAATGATACCAACTCATTTTTTTACACCCTCCTGCAAAAAAAGCACTCCTACACTCTTGTCTTTTTTTTCGAGGGGGGAGGGGCCCCTCGCTGTTCTTAATTTGGCCCCTTTTATTGTCTCTTTGTCCCCCCCCTACCTCTGTTTTTCTTTTTTTCCTCCTCCCCCATTTTCGGCTCTATGACTTCTGGGATTTGGGCTTCTGTAACAACTCTTTGTGTGTGTTTTCGACGTCTGTTTGTTTGTTAAATAGCAATGGGCCGGCTTCGCTTGTCGTCTTACCGCGCATCATATTACCTACCTTTATACAGCATGCCTTAATGGCAAGAGGTCGATAGTCGGTCCCTCGGTTGGCACAATCCTGTATATTACCATAAAAGTCGCATCGGACTGCCGCTGCTGTCAAGTTTGTCTGCTTTGCTGCTTGGTTTTCGCGCGACTCTTAGATGAGTTGAAATACGCCCTAGGGCTATAAGAAGTTTACTCCCTCCCCCCCCCTTTCCTTTTCCCTCCAGCTGGCAGCTGAATTTTGCTATAGCTGGTTTGGAGGAGGCTTTCTTCTCCCATTACGCACGGCGAAATAGTTTGCCTTGGTCTATTAACTCCCTTTCCTTACCCCCCCTCCCCCCGGCCCCTCCCCTGCTATATAAAAGTTTCAAGACGTCTGGCGTGCTTTCTCTGTCCTTTGATAATATTGGTCCTCTTCGCTCGCGTTTTCGATCATTTGAGTAGTAATTGCATGGAGTAAAACAAAAGCTAACGTGTTCGCTGAGGTAAAGGAAATAACTCCTATGAGGACCAGCACCACCACCACCAGGCGCCAGCAGGTCAGATGCCTCCCTCTGGCGGCGACGACGTGAGACAGGCGCACGTCTTCGCAGGATATGCGGGCCCGGGCTCATACCCTGTCGGCGGTCAGGGCGGCGGGTCGATGTCTCAAATGGCTCCCCGGACCAACGGGGCCATACCGGCGAGGAGCCACAGCCGCGGCCGCGGTGACGATGACGGCACGAGCGACGGCCTGTTCCCCGACATCCCCGAGGCCAAGCGGCGCAAGTTCATCCTGGTCGAGGACAACGTGCGGGGGAACCGGCTCCGGGTGCGCGTCACGCTCGACGGGGTGGACACCAACGAGATCCCGGACAGCTTCCGCAAGGGGGCGAGCGTGTTCCCGAGGAGCTACTTCCCGCGGGAGATGCAGAGCCCGCCGCCGAGCGCCACGGGGTCGCGCTTCTTTGCCGACGACTTTTCGGACGACGACGACGGCACGCAGGAGACGGAGGGCCGGGAGGCCTCGCGGCGTGGCCGCGGTGCCGGCTCCGAGAAGCTGCGGGGCGAGGTTGTCAAGGTCGCCGTGGCCGAGGGCCAGGAGGTGGAGGCGACGGTTCCGAGGCTGAGGAAGTCGGGGCGCGCCAAGGAGGTGCGGCTGAATGACCTTGGTTACCGCATGGCTTGGTTGCAGAGTCGTGTGTTTTCTGGACGGACGGTGTTTCTTCAGCGAGCGCGTGAGTAAAAGACTCATCAACCGAGAGACCGACGGACAAACACTGTCTAGCGGTTGTGTTACGAGAGTGGGAGAGAAATGCTGACGGTTTCGTATAGTTGACTGTTACCGAAACAAGACCCGGGCGGCCATTGAGAGCACCATGGCTGATGTCCACGCTGTTGCGCCTCATTTCGAGACGAGGCCTGGAAAGAGACGGTGGGCTGGGCGGATGAAGCGCGGAGCGAAGAATGGGGACGATTAAATCGGCCTCCTTGAGGTGTGACGTGACCCTTTTCATGCGACGACGACAGCCATCTTCCTTTCGGGTTTGTATCTATGTCACCGTATAGGTACTGGGTGGCTACTCGTTTCATTTTCACGGGACAGTGGTCGTCCTCATGTTGTTTTTCTTTGGTGGAATGTTCTCTTCAGGTCATGATGAGCTACGTTAATTTCCTTGCTTTCTTTTGTGTGTTGTTTTTGTTGGAATCTTTCTGTTTGTTATGTTTGTCTATTCATGTTGATGTCCATGTTATTTATGTCAGGGCGGCAGGAAGGGCAAGAGGGCGGAGAGGTAGTAGCATCGTGGTCTAGCGTTTTTACATGCTGTGTACTCTTGATATGGAAACTAATAATGGGTTGGTTGGCTTTTCTTTGCGAGCGGGCAATGAATGACGGTTGAAGGTAATGATATGAGGGATTGTTGGAAGACTTGGGTATCTATGGGTGGCTTAGACGGTGGCATTTGAGCGGTTTTTGGTATGACGAATATATCATGACATGTCTCCTTTTATCTGGTTTTCATACGTTTTGTTTTCTTATGGTTATGATGTTTACGCCGAGTGTCGTCTTTTATACATACATACTGACTTGTCTGATGCACGAGTTGTGTTATACTCAGCTTGACATAGATGTTGTGGAGTTGCGTAGGATGCGTCGAAGTACGAAACCTCCAAACAAACGCACAACACACCTCCCGGCACATCCTTCTTCTTCACTGTCTTGGGGCGCGCCGAGCCAATTTGAAGGAATGGAAAGAGAAGCAAAAGAAGAAGTGGGATACCAAGGACACTGGGGGTTCCCCTGCTAACAGGAACGCAACACTTGGCCAGGATACCACAAGAGCCCTGCCTGGTCTGCAGATCTGAGAAAGTGGAAAAATCATTGAGGGACAGACTGAACTGCATGGGAGAGGCTCGGGCACTAGTGAAGAGGGGACGTGGGCAAGACAAGGCGAGGCAAGGGTAAGGTAAAGCAAGGGTAAGGTAAGCCAGGGCAGGGCAGGGCAGGGCAGGGCAATCTACTGAGGGCCTTGCCATGTTATTCGGAGTTCCATCCCGGCAGGCTTGGTGAGGACAGACATGGCACTGTCACAAGAACGGGGTAAAACGGCGAGGGACGAGAGAAAGATACGGGGATGAGGTCCAGCGACATGTGAGGACCTGCGTGTAAAGGACTAGCAGTAGTACGCCGTAGAGAGGCAGTTGGCCGCAGAATCCACAGGAAGGGGACATGGGTTGAAGCGACTGTCAAGGTTATTTAACGTTGTTTACATTGTCCTCCATGCACCAGCACGGAATCCATCATCCTTGGATTACCATACCAACCACATAACAGGAGTTGTAGCAGTACAGTACGGAGCTGGGGACTGAGGTTCAAAGTGCCGTCAAGGATCCAATGATAAGTCAGGTATGAGGCGTAACTGTAAGCGGAAGGATTCGTTTTTGGGGGGGGCTTGGAATGGCTGTACAAGTACGTGCGTGCCCCGGAGTGGCTGAACTGGCGCTGCGTGGGAGACGGCTGTGGCTTTGGGGCTTGTTATTGCGTTGGTACTAGTAGGTGTGCCTTGTATCTCGCTTTGGTTCGGGTTGCTTTAGGCAAAGTACAAGTACAAGTAAGCCGACGACATCATCCCTCAGCCTCATTTACTACATACCTACTTGCGCAGGCTGTTGCGACGACACGACACCTCATGACTCTTGACCTTGCTGGTTCAGAGCTGTGTGGATTTCATACTATACACCTTTCTTTGAATTCCTCGGCGAAAGTCGAACAAAAAGAGAGGGCGCGAATGTTCAAGAGTCCAACACGCATCGCTTGATGGCACCTGCGCGATTGCGTCTCTCTCCACGATAGCGATAAGGTCGCGACTTGCGACAAACGACCTCCTCCGGCGCGACAACGACAAATACAACCACCACTACGACGACGACGACGACACACACACACGGCATAAACAGCAAGCGATAGCATCAGCGACGGCGACCACAAGAACAAGAGAGAGAGAGAGAGAGAGAGAGAGAGAGAGAGAGAGGGATACTCCGCGCACATCCTGATCCCCAGAGGGAGCGAGAGCCCAGAGGCAAGAGGAAGGCAAGCCATGGCGCACTACCAATACCCGCACCAGCCGCATCCCGGCGCCGTCGAGCTCGACACGTCCAACTCGTCCCGCTACGACGGCGAAGTCTTTGAGATGCCCGGCGACTCGGCGGTGCCCAAACCAGAGCGGGAGCAGCAGCAAGGCAGGCGGCCGGTCCAGGCGCAGGACGAGGAGCTGGGCGGCATGCAGGCGAATCCGTGGCCGTTTTACCTGGATCGAGATGTCGGCACGGAGGCTTCGTCGCGGCGAGGCGATGCGGAGGATGAGAGCAATGTCGGAGCGAGGGAAGATGTTCAGAAGGGCGAGGTGATGGGAAAAGGTGTGGATGGAAAGGCCGAGCGGCCGCTGGCGAATCCGTGGGCCTACTTTGGGCCCATGTCGCCGAGTGAGGATGTTGGCGGACGCGAGGCTGCTGCTGCTGCTGGGCAACATGTCGGCGGCTTGGGGACCAGGATCGAGGGTGCCGGAGATGTCAAGGCGAAGAGCGAGAGCCAAGATGCTCCGGCAGCAGCGCCGGCGGCGCATCAGGGCACTCATGGCGAGCAAGGCGCAAACGGTGCTTCTCCCTCTCCCCCAGTAGCACCAACGGGTGAGCCATCGCCATCGTCGCCGCCGGCGCCGGGGTTTTATCCTGCGCCTTTGCGGCTATCGAGGAAGGATGTGCCTCCCGCCGCTGCGCCAGCGTTCAAGCCCTACGCTCCTCCAACAGACAGCGTCCCGGCGGTGGCGCCGCTCAATGTGAAGCATCAGAGGCCCTCTCCTGACGTTGCTCAGGGCGAGGCCCCCACCACGCTGCCGTACAGGCCGTATCGTCCTGCCGGGCATGGCGAGCAGGATGTGAACCAAAGCGCTGATGCGGCGGCGGCATCTTCCGCTCCGGTGATGCCTCCCCAGCCGGCGCCGGCGCAGTCCCATGGACCTCCAGTTACAGCGGCTGTGGTTCCTCAGGGGACGTCTCCGCAAGTGACCACTTGGTCGGCATCTGGATCGCCGAATCCAGCCCAGCAGCAGCCGGCGCCTACTTCGCCGGATGGGCTGGCACCGCATCATCCGTCGTATCAGCCAAGTCGCCCGCCGCCACCAGCAGCAACTGGCCCTCCTTCTCCTCTTCCCGTTGCCGCTCCCCCAGTTCCTCCCCATCCTCCCCTTTCGCCTCATCCTCCTGCTGCCGCCGCCGCCGCTGCTGCCGCTGCTCCCCCTCCCCCTCATCCTATACAAGCACCTACACCAGCAGCACCACCGCATCCATCTGTTCCTGCTCCGTCCCCCTATCCGCATACTCCGCATCACATAGCTTCCGTACAGCCCGTCTCTCCGTATCATCACACATCGCCGAGCCCTTCCCCTCAGCGTCCTGCAACAGGCTATCCTCCAAGCTCAAGCCCTGTGCCGGGCCTTCAACCCTACGGACTGCCCCATTCCGCGCCAAACTCTTCCCTCCCAAGCCCGGCTATTGTTCCCTTTCAGTTCCAGCCCACGACCCAGTCGCCACCGCAAAACCTGTACCCTGTCCCAACTCCCACGCCTCCGGTTGCCTCTTACACTCCCCCGGCTCCGATACCCTCCCCTGGCCCGGTGTCTTACCACCCGCCTCCCCAGCACTATACGCCTCCACCGCCGACGTCCAGCTATGATATCCCACAGCCTACATACGCTGCCTCGGCCGAGATCCCGCCTCCTCAGCCGCCGCGGCCGCAACTCCAGCAGGCAACCATGGGTGCCTATCAGTATCATCCACAGCCTCATCCGCAGCCCTCACCGCAGGCTCAGCCCCCATTCTATGATTATGCCGGCACACCGAGCCCAGTCGCTCAGCCTCCTGTCTCTCCGCAGCCCTCTCCATACCACAACCCATACGGGCCAGCAATAGCGCCTCACCAGCACCACTACCCGGCCCAACCTACTTATGCGGCATCCAACGCCAACTCGCCCTCCTCTCCGGATCCGCAGGGTCAATATGCGGTTCCCCCCTTGCCGCCGCGGCCAGCAACGGCACAGCCGCAGCTGTTCGCCGGCTTCACCTCTCAGAATGTAGTGGTCTTTCCTCCGCCGCCCAAGAGGGTGTTTAGTCCGCCACCTGTTGCTGCCGGTGCTGCGCCTCCGCCTCCACGACGGCAGTCGGGGGGCTCGGGCGGTCGGCTGTTCAGCAGCTCTTCTGCTTTGAAGTGGATAGACAAGACGGGCAAGGGATTGGAGAACAAGCTGGATGCGGTGCTGGGCTCTCAGGGGTCTAGTAAGCCGCCTCCGCAGCCGCCTCGTCCTACTTGAAGCGAACGGTGACTTTGGGTAAACTTGTCTGTTGTGATTCCTTTCCTGTTTTCCACCACGTTTGCTACATGTATTTGTATGTTTAGCGAATGCGGGTGGCCCATGGTTCCATCGCCTTCCCATGCGAGTGAACGAAGCGGGATATAGAGATGCTTTGTTGCCTGGGTAGCTAAAACTAACGTGGTTCTAACTTTGGGAGAGGGATTTGGGCTTTTTGATTTGATTATTAGAGCGCGAGTTATATCATATGCAACAATGGACTAATGGTATAAGACGGGATGCTATGAGGAACGTTCCTTTAAACGACTCAATCTGTTTCCCTCGTGATCCGTCTTTCGTAGGACGTTGAACAAACTCGTATCCCAATATGCGACCTAATGTGTTCACGTCCACAGAGATAACCTCGGTCTGATGTAACGAAAGGATAAGATGGGAAGTTGGGTTTATTGTTAGCCCCAGTCGGAAGGTAATATATCCTCCATCTCCAGGCCAAGGAACAACTCTGTTAGTGATCACGCAGAGGGAAGGGGAAAGAGAAGATATCCTAAGTCCATTCAAGCTCCGTGGACTTTGTAGGTACTACTACTGCCCCTGTACTTGGTTCTGGTCTTGACAGACGGATTATCAGACTTGTTTCCCCCCCCATCCTGGAACTTGTAACGTGAGCAGAAGGCATAGCATGCTCCTCGTTATTGGAGTGAAGCCCCCTCCCTTGGCAGGGCATAAAGGGGTATCCTTTGCTTGACTAGTCCAAGGGGGCCAAAACAAGTAGATAAGAATACAGGACAACTATCTTTATAAACAACCAAGTGAATTACAAGAACGCCACGATAAGTAAAAAGATGCAAAAAAAGAAAAAAACATACAACAGCCGGTGTTCGCTGGTGGTCACCCACCCAACTACTAATCTGCCGGTTAGTGGCTTATCTATGGGGGAGCGGACGGGACCCCGAGTTTTCCACTACCTATGGTCGTATGTGCTCTCCCACACCTCTATCCAGCCATATAACACACGTGTAGTGGCGTTCATTAGAATGAAAAGGGCAAAAAGAGAAAACATACAACAGCCGGTGTTTGCTGGTGGTCACCCACTCAACTATTAATCTGCCGGTTAGTGGCTTACCTATGGGGGGAGCAGACGGGTAACGTATAATAGTTATTGCAACTTGCCTGAGCTTCTGCCAACTTTCGCCCTCCGTCGCCTGCTGGAGCGGGTGGCCGTTTCTCACGGAGCGGGTGGGCCTTTATTTACTCCACTAGCCGCTATTACGGCTTACCGGCCGTGGAGACGGGAGGCTGAACCCGCCGTTGAGCAAGACGGCAGGGCTCGAGTTAATGCTCCAGTCGGCTTTTAAAAAGGGAGCCATGTCCCTTATAAATAGACTCGTCCAAAAGTTAGCTGCTGAAGCTGCGAACCCCAAAGCAGATGTCGACAAGCTAGCGCTCGATATGAAGCGCAAATTTGAGAGTATAGAGAAAGCCAAGGTGAAGGGGGGTAGCCAGCATCATCTGCTCTAATAACCGCTTCACGCCACTGTTAGAGGCCATCAAGAGCAATAATCATGCCGCCGGCGCCTCATATCTTAAAGGGACTCCATAACGCTAAGGCGAAAAATAACAGGGAGAGAGATGCTAGCCGTTAGAAGATATTTCTCAACCTGATTCTCGAGCAGGGGGACATTATAGCGGCTGCCTCTGAGGCCAACGCAGAGAACACCACTTTGTCGAGGCGCGGGCTGATTGCGACGCCATCGCCAGGGAGAGCCAGATGCTGCATGTCGTGGCCGCCTGTGAGGGGCATGATGCTGTTGTGGAATTTATACTAGGAGGGAAAAGGCCTATCCAGATCGACGCCCGTCCTATAAAGACGATGAGGAATTAAGAAATAACGCCGTTATCTCTTACGCAGGCTTGCCTTGAGGGGCAGGAAGAGGTGGTAAAACTACTACTCTCTGAGGCTGATCCTGGCGATATTGAGGTGCAAGACGGACAGCTGGGCGGGACTCCTCTCATGATAGCGAGCTTTGCAGGGCATGAAGCTATTGTGCGGCTGTTGATCTCGGCGGGCGCTAACGCTGACATGACAGACGTCAACCATGAGTATAACGCGCTTATAATCGCCAGCGTCCAGGGAAATGTGGCCGTCGCTAAGCTACTGCTGGAGGCAGGGGCTGATGTCAACGCACAGAACGGTACCAACGTAACCCCGACGTCGCTCACGTACGCCATTGCTAAGCAGCACGAGGTCGTCGTGAAGCTGCCTGTCGACCACCGCGTTGACGTTAACCTGAGAAGCACGTCTGATGCTGATTCGCCGCTGGCCATGGCCATCACCATCGGGAACGAGGCCATTATACGGCTTCTTCTAGGCCGGCGCTGATATTAACGCAAAATTGACCATGGGTTTTCACGTCTCTCGCCCTCGCCGCCATGTTAGGCAGAGAGTCCACCCTGCGGCTTCTTCTCGACAGAGGCGCAGACGTCAGAATAAAGAGCGAACAAGAGCAGATCCCGCTGCACTGCGCCGCCAGAGCCGGCAACAAGGCCATTGCGGAGATGTTGCTCAAGGCTGACGAGGCCGGCCTCAACGCCATGGATGTGCATGGCCAGACGCCCTTGGCTATGGCCGCTTATGCGGGGGATAAGGGCACCGTACAGTTGCTGCTTGACTACAGCGCGGATAAGCTGATAGATAAATATGGCCGGTTGCCTGGGCTGGCCATTCCGAACCTTACGACGGTGGTGGTGCCCCTTGTTGACACGCTCTACGGCAGCGTCGTCTACGACTTCGCGACGGACGACGCGGTCATGACCATCCTGCAGACGCTGCGGCCTGCCGGCTGATCTTTAGAATAGCTTGGCCTTTTCCAATCCATGAGAGAGAAAACCTAGGCGTTCTCCGACCCCCATGGGAGAGGTGCTAATCGTGTTGGTTTGTCGTATTCGTTCGACCGCAGCTTCGAGAGCAGCTTTGCGAACCTCCAATACGAACCCACGACGGCCCGGCTGGCGAGTACCAGGGCTACGTCGACTCGCCGACGAGCAACGGGGTGGCGAAGTTGTGGTCACTCCAGAAGCCCTGGCACAAATTCGGACAACTCGTGGGTTTCTTCTTCAAGACCAGGTACAAGACCCAGAACTTAATGAAAAAAGGTTGCGAGACTGAGAGTCAAGCGGGAGAGGTTCCAAAAATTATAGGAGAAGGATTGGGATACCCCCGGGTTTGACCCCGGGTATCTCACATCTAAATCAAATTAAAGCTTGAAGAAGAAGAGAAGAAGACATTAACAGACAGGAATTAAAAGAGAGAATTTATAATGCCTAATTTCTGCTGCTAATCGGGCGCGCCTTCTCTCTCGAGGTTAGTTCTCAGGGCTCTTTCCCTTAAGACAGAAGGAACCTGCTCGCCAGCTACCTACCTAAGGTAGTCCAACAAATTCCAGCTCTTTCCCATCATGCGAAATTGGCAGGACCGCACAGAATACTAGGTAAGTGCTGGGGGACAACGGGGCAATCTCTCCGTTACATCCTCATCCTCGTGCCTGACCGGCATTTTCCGCGTGTGAAGCCATCGTCAAATCAGTCATCATTGACCAAGTCGATTCGGGACCGGTGTCATGCCCACCACCACATTAGGGTCACGTCCCATCGATCAAAGCGCGGGTTCACCAAGCCGCGTAAACAAATGCACGTACTAAATCTCGCTGTGTAAATCTATTAGGACGAAATCAAAAAGGCTGTAAGCAAGACTCTAGCAAGCAACATCGTTAGTTACCTGCCTCAATCACGCGCCGCCTTCTCTAGAGTCTGCGGCAGTTTGGCCGACAGCGTCATGATGTCACGTGCAGTGCGAGCTGGCCTATAAGTATATATATTATGCTAGTAATGTCTTTAGGAACCTTCGGGTTGTGGTGGTGGCACATCCGGTAATCAATGAAGCTTATATGAGAAGGACGCCACTTTTTTGTCCAAGACGTCTTCAGTTCGAGACCTGGTGAAGTATTTATAATATTAGTTTTTTTTTACACCCTTTTTAAGGAAATAGAACCTCTACATTTAGCATAGATATAAAATGACCTTTTTAGATTATAACAAACTTGTAGAGTCGAGTAAGGAACTGGGATGTTTGTCTGCATTATTGTATGTGCACACAAGCTGCTTATACTAGAGTTCCGAAGCGCTCGCACGTCAATTACAGACATCCGCTTCACTTCTGACTCACCCAGCCAGGACACGAGCCGTGCAAGTGAGATCAGCCGGCAGGCCGCAGCGTCTGCAGGATAGTCATGACCGCGTCGTCCATCGCGAAGTCGTAGATGACGCTGCCGTAGAGCGTGTCGACGAGGGGCACCACCACCGTCGTGAGGTTCGGAATGGAGGGTGTGCAAAACCAAATAGCTGGCCATGCCTGTAAATATCAGGTTGCACACAACACCACGAATATCAGAACTGCCACCGTGTATAACGGTTATCATAAGCACCGCTTTTTGGGTTGGGCTTGGTTGGGTTAGGTGATTTTACAGTGATATATAAATTTCCCTAGCGCGGTGTTTATTGTCCTCTAAAAACGGAATCGTGTGACTCCAAATTTGGACTCGCGGGAGGCAAAAAATGAAAGATGTTAAACTCAAGAGAAGAGCTTGACGGGACCCCGAGTTTTCCACTGCCTATGGTCGTATGTGATGGGAAAAGGAAGCAAACCAGCTTATATCCATAAGTAACGAGGAAGGGGGAAGAGGGGCCTTCTCAGCTCGTTTGCAATCACGGCTTCGCGGGTTATATAGTCTAACAACAAACACATTCCATTTTGCCTCGGTGATTGAGATTCTCGTTTTCCTGCTTTTAGTTGGCTATGCAGTCGTTATAGAGTCTCATGTGCTGCGCAGGTTGCTATTGTGGCCTAAGGTTTTTTTTTTGGTGACTCACTTAAATATAACGGGGAGAATCGCAATCCTCGATATCGGGCATATGAGCTCTGTAATACACGTCACCTGTAGCGAGGGGAAATAAACGAAGTGCTGGCCACTGCGCTCACAGTATCAGCCAATACCTACCTGGTACTCGGTGATATCTCTGACCCTTTCTTTCTTTCAGTTGAACCGTCCCACCTCCATCATACTCATGGCTCTGTTCAGTTCCCAAGTGACACACAAAGCTCACTTCATACCTAGAAAACATTGACTAGAGTCCAGCATGGGCTTCTTGTTAGATTTCCAAAGGAAAGAGTACAGCCGAGATTTGTGCTGATGCTGTGCTACCCACCGCACTGACGGTGCTCAAGTTGCCACATGAGCAACAGAACAGATGATGATGGGCTCTGGTGATGCCCGGGAGGAGGGAGCTGCGTCTGCGGTCTTGCGGATCGGGATCTACAAGTGTTCATTGTTTAGTTCTTTTATTCGTGATATTAATTACGGAAGTATGTTCGTGAGGTGACGGATACGAAATAGCAATGCTAGCTATTGTTATACCCCGTACAACATCAACGCCTGATGTAGTTTCAAGAGAGGTAGGTCGTCTGTAAGGTAGTAAATAGAATGAGGCTAATATTAGTCCAGTGCTTTGGTGATCAGTGTGGAGAAGGGCCCTGAAGTGCTTCTATTTTGGGCCGTGCACAGAAAGACGGCGACTAGGTTCCTGCTAAGCACGTTGCCGCTGGCGGCGGCGGCCCGACGTTGTGCATGAGCTAATAAGGTACGCAGCAATGTAGCAGTGTGTGAACAGACGCCAGAAAGGCGGAGTTTGGCGGGAATCCGAGCAGAGCTCTCTTCTTTGGTTGAACGGCCTGTCAGTACAAAATATACATCACGGGTATTGAGAGCTGCAATGAGGGGAAAATTCAAAGAATAAGGGAGAAATAGCCGAGTGAGCTTTGGCGATTGGCCGATACAGCATCTTGATGGAAATACGAGATGCTCGAGAGCGGAATTGGATGAGCCACTCTGAGACATTTTGTGGTGATTCGAGGCGACAAACCCGGCGTGGCAAGGGATTCGTCAGATATGCCGCCCTTGCGGAGACTTTCCCCTCTCCCGCCACAGTCGAGCAATACCGAGGGCACTCGCTCGCATTTGAACTCCGAATGTCTGGTTTGGCCTCGCCTCGCCCACCACCACCGTTGCTCTCGAGGTGGTGCCGAGCAGACAACCCTGCTCTTCTTCAGGGCCTCTCTCTTGCTTCTTTCAGTCAGTGAATCCAGGTGCTGATTTAAGCACACAAACACCAGACCGGCTGTGCGTGCCATCGGCTTCCTGCTTACTATCAAGAGTACCTACATGGTACAAATTGGCAGATCCGACTACTGGCTCGACTCTCTTCGCACAAGCACCACCAGGTGTGCGCTGAATCCGATGGCGGAATTAGCGAGCTGAAGGGCGAAGTGTGCCTGTTTCACGCCCTCTCCCCATCTCTTCCTCGCTCTCTTTCCTTCTTCTTTTTTTAACTTTCTTCCCGAACTTTCTCTCTTCTGCCTCACTCTGGTCTCTCCCTGCCTCTTCTTCCTCAAGAGAGAGTGGGCGGCCGAGAGCGAGAGACAGGCTCAGTTTGCCGGCCGGTGTCACCGACCTGGTGTGACAAATGGTGCCGCAAAATGGAAATTTTGTCGAGCGATGGGCGCTCGGGATTTCGTCTACCCCAGGAATTGGGCCAACCGGTGCCGATCTGGCTTCGCATGTCCCAGATGGTCAGGTGAGAGCGCATGGGTGGCGTTTGAGGGGGCTGTAGGGAGTAGCCGACCTGGTGAGGCTGCCCGTTCTTCGCACTCTGTGCCTCCACGTCTGTATGCAAGGTTAGTAAGTAGGACTTGCAGATGCCAGCATTGGCTCCCGGGGTTTCTGGTCTGAATGGTCGTCTCTCATCCCAGATATTAGCGAGCGCATGCCCTGAGCTTTTCTCGCTACCCTTCCAGAGGCGAGGACGCGCCCATTAAGTGGTGGAGTCATAAGAACAGAGAGCGAGCTTGGGAATGGGCTTTGGCCTGTAGCCAAACCTTGACGGCGATGTTTCAAGGGACCGCGAGCTCTGATACTGCGCAATATTATAATACCCGTAAAACAGGTAATCAAAAGATCCTCACCCATCTGCTCGTGCACCGTGCTTCCTCGCCTCGTGAGGAAAGAGAGAAGGCTGTCTGAGGCGGGATTTCGCGGCCACATCATGCATCAACGCAATGTCAGCCTGCTCGCGACTTCTCCTCGGAATCCTCGCATCCCGAGATGAGGTCGCAAGCGGCCAGACGAGGACCTGCCACATTTGCCAGTTCATCGCCAGCGCACGTCAGCGCTGCACCTCTGGCCGCCTGCTGTCCAGTCATCGTATGCAAGGCGGTAAATAAGGCATCTCGGTGAGCCGCTCCCCTGTCCTCGTGGCTGGTCGCGCAGTCGACAACCCTGCCAGCGGCATGCAGCTGAGGTCGCCTCGCTGCCAGGCTTCTCTGTGCTCCGTCCGTCGCAGGCCTTCTGCTTCCCTGCGACTTGATTGTTTGATTCCATATTGGACTCGCAAGACAATCAGTTTAGCGCCGTCGCGCTTCACCGAGCCTCAGCTGTGCCGCCCACCATCGTGTCGCTCGCGGCCCCTCCCCGTCTCCAGACGACGCACAAAGAGCCAGAAGAGCGGTGATGGATGGGTTCGAGGCCCTGGTTGGAAGCCTCCTCTCTCTGCTTTTGCGCCTTTCCTCCCGTTTCACGTTCGATTTGGCGCCTCCCCGACGCGGCTCATGGGCACGACAAAAGGCACCTAAGCGACCGCTCAGCTCCACACTTGGGTTGAACTGGGCTTCACCAGGCTGCAACGACGGGGGCAGAGGGGCCCAAACGACGAGCACTGGTTGGAACACGAAATCAACCCGACACCTGACTTGCATCTTGGCCCAGTTTTTATGTCGAGCAGCTCGGGGGAGGACAAGAAGAAAGGGTCGAGAATGGGAAGGGAGCCAGAGATCTGATGTTGTGCGCTGGCTTGACGATGAAGATCAGCAGCGGCAGGTATGTACTGGTCGTCGTAAAAGAACTGTTCTTCAAGGTAGAGGCGCGATTCAGCAACCTGGCTGGCGTTTGGTCGTACAAGTTTGTAGGCGAGGGAGAGAAAGCACGAGCACTGTACGAAGCTTGGAGTAGAGGTAGAGCTGCCGTAAGGTAAGCATCAAGCACAGTGTACTGGGGAGGTACCGCTCCGTCGCTTCCCCCCTGGTGCGCTTGCCTTGGACCGCGGTGCAGAGCGACGCTCCGTCGAGGTACTCGGCAAGTACCCCCAAGCCCTCAGCTCTGCCTGCGCCCTTTGGCGGCTGCGTTTGCCCAACAGAACCGTCCAGGCCAGCAAGGCAAACAAATGGACGCAGGAGCAGCAGAAACAGCAATCCTCCGGCCGACGATACTCCATTTGTACCGCTCGCAGCCGCAGAGGGACAATCCGCCGCTGCATTGCCCAGCCAATTTACAGGGGCCTTGGCTCGGTAGCACCCGATGCCCTCCCCCGCCTGGGCCTGGGCCTGTGCCTGCGCCAAGTACTTAGTTGTACATGCGAGCCCAGCCGCTCTGCACTGGGACAGCCAGTCACTCGCTGGCACCCGCCCACCAACCCACTGCCGCTCACTGCCAGCCCAGCGCCAAGCGCGCAGTTACAGCGCTGAGCGCCCATTGCAGAGCGCGCGCCACAGCTCAGCAGCACTGGACCGCCCGCCCAAAAAAAATCCCTTGAATTGCCTCCTCAGCTCCCGCCCCTTCTTTTCTTCCTCTCCCTCCGCTTTTTTTTTCCCTCCCTCCTCCTCTTCCTTCTCTCCCTGACACCCTTCGCCCACCGACGAGAGCATCGCTTCGTTCGGTCCATTAACCGCCAGGTTTTTCTCTTTCGAGCAACGCCACACCTTTCGATCGATCTATCTATCGAGGCGAACCCCCGCAGCACATTTCGACTTGCAATAACCTTTTTTTGTTTTCTTCGTCTTCTCTCGGCCTTCCTTCTTTCGTCGACTTCGTTTGGTCTTTCGTTGCCACTTTTTCCGCCTCCTCGTCACCGACATATCACAAATTCGCCAGCCTCGAGCCCATCCAACCCGCTATACCAAATCCTCGCCTGTAGGTGAGTTGACTCCCAGGATTCATAGCCTCTCTCCCATCGTCCTTCTCTTGCCTTGCATCCTCCCCTGCTCTGCGGCTGTGATGGCGTTCGTCTTTCTCCTTTCCGCAGCAAACATTTGCCATGGTTGGGCTTCATGCAAGGTTCGGTTCGGCCTGGCCTAGCACCGGACTTTCTGGTGGCGGACGAGGTACTTATCATGTACCTTAGCCACCGCCCTTCACCATGCCCATGGGCCCACTCCCTTTGTCAAGCCATCTCATCAGAATCCTCTCAGTTTCCTGGATTTCTCTTTCTCCTCTTCACTCCTTCCTGCCTCCCTTCTACTTCTTCGACTTTTTTTTTCTCTTGTTCCACGTCACCGTTCTCCATCTGCATCTTCTCGACACATCGGGCATTGAAAGGTGGCATTTATTAACCCACCGCCCGTTTAGGATTTGTACGTTTACCGACTTCTCAACTGATCTGCTTCTTTCCTACGTGGAAGGAAGCACATCAATACATCCACCATGACGACCATGGTAAGCATTCTCTCTTTGTACAAGATCTGTATTTTCTGTCTGCTCTCGTGGTCCGCTTTGAGCCTGGGTGCATTGCTCTCAGTCGTGCCGAATCACTTGGCCAGTGCGCCCGTGGCTCTTTGATGGAACACGCCACACCGCTGCTTCGCTCACATCCATGGCTTCAGCGATGGTTCAATCTGCGGACCAACCGAATCCATCTCAATCAGTTCTCTTTTGGGTATCAGCACCTGACTAACCTCTGTTTGTCGTCGTCTAGGATCTTCGCGTCGGCAACAAGTACCGGATCGGTCGAAAAATCGGCTCCGGCTCCTTCGGCGACATTTACCTTGGTACGAACATCATCTCGGGAGAGGAGATTGCCATCAAACTTGAGTCTGTCAAGGCCAAGCATCCCCAACTCGAGTATGAGGCTCGCGTCTACAAGTCCCTCGCCGGCGGCGTTGGCATTCCCTTTGTCCGCTGGTTTGGCACCGAGTGTGACTACAACGCCATGGTCCTGGACCTTCTCGGTCCCAGCTTGGAGGATCTCTTCAACTTCTGCAACCGCAAGTTCTCCCTGAAGACGGTCCTCCTCCTTGCGGACCAGCTCATCTCGCGCATCGAATACATCCATGCCAAGTCGTTCATCCACCGCGACATCAAGCCGGACAACTTCCTCATGGGCATTGGCAAGCGTGGAAACCAAGTCAACGTCATCGACTTTGGTCTCGCCAAGAAATACCGCGACCCCAAGACCCATTTCCACATCCCGTACAGAGAGAACAAGAACTTGACCGGCACGGCCCGTTATGCCTCCATCAACACCCATCTCGGTGTGGAGCAGTCGCGCCGTGACGACATGGAGTCGCTCGGCTATGTCATGCTGTACTTCTGCCGTGGCTCTCTCCCTTGGCAGGGTCTTAAGGCTGCCACCAAGAAGCAAAAATACGACCGCATCATGGAGAAGAAGATGACCACTCCCACCGAGGTCCTCTGCCGTGGCTTCCCTAACGAGTTCGCCATCTACCTCAACTACACTCGATCCCTCCGTTTCGACGACAAGCCCGACTACAGCTACCTGCGCAAGATCTTCCGCGACCTCTTCGTCCGCGAAGGCTTCCAGTATGACTACGTCTTCGACTGGACCGTCTACAAGTACCAGAAGAACGCCCAGGCCATTGCCCAGGCTGCCGGCCAGGCCAACCCCGAGGATGAGGAGAAGGCTCGGGCTTCTCGCATGAACACTGCCGGCCCCGTCACCGCTGCCAAGGCCGGTGCCGTGCCCAGCTCTCGACGCAAGATGCTCGAGCGTGGCTCTGGCGCTGGCGTTGACACCCCGGACACTAGCCGTGCCATCGGTGGAAGCGATAGGATGTGAGTTTCGAACATTTTTCAACCTTGTCCGACAAGTCTCATCGTAAGGGGTCACTCCTCCGCGCGACTTGCATTTTCTTGATTCCGCTTTCCGAAGAGAACTCTGCTGACAAGTATGGCTGACTCAGTGGACGCTAAACAGGCTTCGCTCTGCTTCAAAAGGAGCGGGATATGCCTCTGGTAACTATCGGCCAAATTGAACGATGGTGCATTGTGCTTTTCTTCTGCACCTCCCTGGTGGGATCTGAGCAGATTGGTGGCGAGCTGCTGCGAGAACCTTGATCTCCGTCCAAATCGACATTGCAGACACGCAAGGGGCCTACAGCAGTCATTTCAATGGCGGCTCCGGTCGTCTTAGGCCCCGTGGTCGATCTTCCTGGTCCTCAATTGTCTTCTTGCACTCCCCCTTTCCTTAGGTTTTGATGTTTTTCAGTCTACCCACACGCATCGCTTTATCTTGATCTTCGACGCATCTTACATTCACGACTTGACGCATGGCTCGGATTGTTCTGAAATGACGGGAGGGTGTTTCTTCGTGGCTGGAGTCAATCAAGGCTCCTCTCGAAGCACCCTTTTGTTGCTCCAGAGACGATCTGAACGGCACGTCCGGTAACATTTGGTTGTTGGAGTGTTTCAGCAATCTCGAAGCGCCACGGCTGCCGTCTTTGATGGCTCGCCCAAGGTTTAGAGATGGCCGTACACGCCTTTGCCAGCTCGAGTGTCTAGGATGCGCTGGGCTTGGGGGTCCATGGTTCTTGGCAATTACTCTCGCCGTGGTCCACCAAGTCCAGTCGTTGCGGTATAGCTGCGTCTCGACGAGCAGGTCTTCTCCTATCTTTCTTTGCTCATTAATACTTTTCGCTCTCTGGGTTCGATTTTCGTTTTCTATTCTTAAGCCGGCGCGTCAAATGGCAGCTTCTGGGGAAGTCGATGAGATTGGCCTGCGGGTGGGTGCGGCAATTTCTTTGGTGTGAAGTGACCCATCGTCTCTTACTCTCGATATGGTGGAAGGTGTCCTGAGGCGTGCCTCGAGGACGGGGTTTTCAGGTGGTACTGGCGACAAGCAGCGACACGACCATGTTTGCAACTTGGCTATTGGCAAAGACAACATCCACTGCCGAGAGGATCAGCCTGTTGGTCAAATATGGGAGTGTCGTGGAATAACCTCTGCCATGGTTCAACCCCATGATAGGGTAGCACGGATCAAGGCCACGACGTCTGACAACTCTTAAAACTGTCTTGACCCTGGCGTCGCGTATGTGGCGTCTAAGGGATTCTCGGGACCAACGACAAGTACACGGCCGGAGCTGCATAGCGTGGCCAAGGCTTGAGCAAAGAGCTCTAGTCACAATCAACAAGCCTAGCCCAGTAGGTCATATAGTTTGCAATGAAATTCCTCCTTCTCTTTTCTTATACACAGCCTTTGCACAGCCGCCAGTGACCATGTCTGATGCGCCCCCTTGTTCTCAATAACCTCGACGCCTACTAACTGAGCAGATGCTTGTGGGTGGTAGTTGCGTGCGTGAACCAGAAGCTGCACGAGGTCATCTTGATCACATGGTGCCTTGCCCGAGTGAGCCCCATTGGCGTACCCATTCGTACCCATGCAGTGTTAGCGGGCGTGGCCAAGTCCAGCAGCGCCTGGGCCAGTACCCGGAGCCAAGTGCTAGCACCCAGTAGTCCAACCCAAAACCCACCTAGCAGCAGGCGAGGCTACCTCGCAGTACCTTTGGGAGAGCATGCACTGCCCGCAGCTGACCTGCCCATGATTCTCGATCGTGTACCTTGTGTGCCGATGCAGGGCCATAACCGGCAATTCGGGCCTGGCGGCCGTGGCGAGGGAGCAGAGAGCAGAGAGCGGAGGTTTACTTCAGTGCGCGCATGGCATGGAATGGAACCCAAGTCGCGAGTTGCATGATTGCAGGTACATGGCGGGCTGGTATCTGTTGGCCACACGGAATGCCTGCCGGCGTTGGGTGTCGCGCGCTGCAGCCGCCGGGTCGCGGCGATTGGATACCTGAGGTTGAGGTACATGCCCCCAGCTGAACGAAGTCCGGCATGGGGTTGATGGGGGGAAATACCTGAGGCGACATACGGCAATAAGGTACCTAGTGGAGGCAGTATATGAGGAGGGCTGTGCCTGCAGGAGGCATCCGTGGACGAGCGCCAATTGCAAGACTCTACACGGCTCTTTGTCTCCTTTGCTTCCTTCTCTCCTGACTGAACTGTCGAAGCTGTTGGTATGCTATCGAATCCGGCGTGAGCTGTCTCACGTTCTTTGTCTTCTCATCATCTTTCTTTGATAGGAACACGGTGCTCTTTGAGCGTGCATTTACACAGTGCTTGGGCCTGGAAAAAAAAACCCCCACCTTAGTATAAAGTCCCCTAATACTTGCGAACGGAGACCTGGACGCCTGCTCTCAAAAGGATCTCGACTTCTCGTCTTCGGTGTCTCGAATCGCCACGGCCGAGTGTCACGGGCGACGAGGGAGGGAAGAAGACATGCCAGACTCGACGCTGGACCTGCTGGTTCTGACGTTCAACTGCGCCGCAAAGCTCGTCAACGTGCCCGAGTTCGCGCGCCATCTGCGGATTGCGCTGGAGCGGGATGCGGCGGATCTGCCCGAGGTGGTTGTGCTGTAAGTTGGGGGGGTTTGCCTCATCACGACGGCCTGCGTTTCATTTCATTCCTCTTCCGCCTTTTGCCTTCAGTTGATTTGCGTTTTGTTCTACCTAGAGCATGAAAGTAAAATGTCTGGTATATGGGCTCATCTGTTGTCAAAGGTCGTTACAAGAGGTGGCTCCCCTGAGCTATGCCTTCATTGGGGATTACTTCCTCAAGCGGTATCTTGACCGGTTTGGAGAGGCGCTCAATCTCGCGGCCTCGCTGCATCCAAAGACAGGATATGACCAGGATGCCTCGGCTACTTCTTCCACCTCTACCCTCCCTCTTGCTCATACGTCACGGCCAGATCGAGGCAAGAACCACTTCACGCTCGTCAGGGCCCTCAACGTGGGATACACGGCCATCATGCTCTTCGCCAAGCACCCGGACCGGCTGACCAACCTCCAAGAGGCCGAGGTGGGCTTCGGCGCCGCCGAGATGGGCAACAAGGGCGCCGTCGGCCTGAGGGCGCTGTACGAGGCGGGCGACGGCGAGTCGACGGAGCTGACGTTTGTGGCCACGCACCTGGCGGCCATGGAGTGGAATCTGCCGCGGAGGAACGCCAACTGGGGGGCCATCATGCGCGGGCTGACGTTTGAGAACCCGGAGGAGGTGCTGAGCCGGATGAGGAGGGACGCCGCCTCGAGGAGCCAGAGCCTGTCCTCGTGCGAGGAGGGGAATGCCTCCGAGCAGGCGCGCCTTCTCCAGGAAGAGCACCACGAGCAGGATCTCCGGCTGCAGCAGGAATTCCACAACCTGTCCATGTTTAAGCCCTCGTCCCATCTGTTCGTCGCCGGAGACCTCAACTACCGCATCTCGACCACGTCCCCGACGCCGTCCTCGGCGTTTCCCAACCTGGACCCGGGATCCGAAAACTTCTACACCAACTTTCTGCACCTGGACCAGCTGACGCGCGAGCGACTGGCTGGCCGGACCCTCCACGGCCTGTCCGAGTGCCCGGTGACGTTCCCGCCAACGTACAAGTACGTCGTGGACCCAAAGACGCCTCCCGCCGGCGATGATGACGACGACGTCGACGAAGTCAAGTGGCAGTTCGCCCCGCACCGGTATCCCGGGTGGACGGACCGCATCCTCTTCCTGGAGCTGCCGCCGTGGGTCGACGCCAAGATGAAGGTCCGCGCCTACGACGCCCTGCCCGTGATGCGGACCAGCGACCACCGGCCCGTGTTCCTGCGCGTGGACGTGCCTCTGGTCTCGCCCGCCGACCTCGCGCCCCCGGCCGCCGTCCGAGAGTCTGCCGCCGCTGGATCCGCCTCCCCGCCGGGGGGCAGCGGAAGCGTCGACCCGCGCGTGCGGCTGCCCGTGGAGATTGACCCGGAGGCCTGGGAGCGCCGGCTGGCTGGCCGGAGGCGCGAGATTGTCGCCGGCTGGAGCATGTTCCTCGGGAGCACGAGGCAGGGGGCGTTGATTCTGGGGACGCTGCTGGCGGCGACGGCGGGGGGGTACTGGCTTTTCCGGTCTTCTTCCTAGGTTGGGGAGACGGGGGGCTGGTGATGCTGGAGGATGCCTGATTGATTAGGGAATTTTACATGTGTTTTTTTTCCATGGGATTGACTGGAGCATAGATGGGGTTGGGGTTAGACGTGTGCTGGCGTTGTGTGGCTGTTATTTTGCTCTATGCTTGTCTGTAACATATGTTTACTATGTTCGTCTTTTATGTTTGTCTTCACATTTTGTCTTTTAGGCGTTGCCTTTGCTGTTTGCGCTTAAGGACGGTGGGAGTAATGTGGTTGATGTGTGTGTATAACAAGCATCATAATAGCTCCTGGGGGCTTGGGACTTGGTAGATACATGATTCATATCCTGATATGTTCAACACTTCGGTAAGATGCTACTGATAATAGAGATATATATCTACATAGATATCTCACCGCATACCGTCGCTTCCTTTGATCAATGCTATTGAGGGCCATTATACGCTTGTTCGCTCAAACGCTGCTGTGTAATATATCAACTTTGAAGGCAACAAGCACTTCCTAGTGTCACATTCCTTTTCAAAAAAGTCTTCAGCTCGCTCTTTTCTTGACCTCCCTACCCTTTGTTCCATTTCGTTTCTCTCTCTCCTTTTCTTTTCACTTGTTTCATTCAACAACTATGGACTCAGCAACTATCGACTTCCTCACCATCCTTTCGAATTCCCTTCTTCCTTAAATTAGGCGTTGAAGGCGGTCGAACAAAGTACAATGTAAGAACGCGCACGCGTACTGGGGCTATATACCGCGAGTGGTGAACCATGGGTACCACAGACAAAAAGAAAAACAGCGTATTGCCGACTGCATTCTCTCTCTCGCTGAGTACAAGCAAACGGAGAATGGCAGCGCCTTATTAACAAGACAGATGAAGAAAAGAATCAGGCAGTATGCTAGAAGAGGACGGCCAAGGACAGGACTATTATACCGGCATATACTGAAACCGTCGATTGCTACTGGGCGAGGTAAAGGAGGGGCGCCCGAGCCAACAGGCAGTCACTTTCGTTTTTTTTTTTTTCGATTGTTTCAGAAATCCTCAAAGTAGCGGTCGTACTTGTTCGCCATCTCGGCGGTGTACGCAGTGCTGTTGGCGTCTTCCTCGGGGTACACGTCGAAACACTGGTCGTCGCCGGGGTAGCGGATGGGGGGGATGATGGGGCCGCGATGCCGGCGGTTGAGCAAGTCGTCCCAGTTGACGCCGCGGAAGAAGGGGTGGGCCTTGACGCGGCCGGCACCGCCGCTGATGTTGCCGAGGCGCCTGGAGCGGTCTCTCGTGCAAAAGGACCGGATAATGTCTTGGGCTTCCTCGGAGATGACTGGCTCCTGGGGGAAGACGACGGGCTTTTCGACGATCCTGGGGTGCGATGCCGGCGGTTAGGGTATTGGAGCAAGGGAGGAAAAGGGGGAGATGGGGAGAGGAAAGAGGAGAAGAGAAGGGGACGGTGAAATATGTCCAACTCACTGCTTGTATATCTCCATAGGATTCTGATGCCAAAACGGAGGGTAGCCCGTCAAAAACTCGTATATCAGTATGCCCAACGCCCACCAGTCCACCGCCGTCGTGTGCCCCTTGTTATGAATTACCTCTGGCGCGAGGTACTCGGGCGTGCCACATAGCGTGTACGTCTCCACCGGCCGGTCGTCCTTGTAGCCCAGCCTCTTGGCGAAGCCAAAGTCGACGAGCTTGATATGCCCGTCCTGGTCCAGCAGGAGGTTCTCCGGCTTCAGGTCCCGGTAGGCCACGCCCCCCTGCTGCTCGTGCAGAAACTCCAGCACGAGCACTATCTCGGCGGCGTAGAAGCGCGCAGTTGGCTCGTCGAAGCGGCGGTATTTCCGCAGATAGCTGAAAAGCTCGCCGCCGGGAACGTATTCGAGCAGCATGTACAAGCAGTCGTGGTCGGAAGATGACCCCAGCAGTTTGGTGATGAAGGGGTGCCCTGCCACATCCGCCAAGATGGCTCGCTCGTGCCGCACATGGTCGATTTGTTTCAGCTTGATCACCTCCGTCTTCTTGAGGATCTTGAGAGCATACACCTCAGGGTTCTTCTCTTCTTGTAGAGGTTTTGTGGCGTTGGCAGGGCGGACAAGAACCACTCGAGCAAACGTGCCTATATAAAGACCAAGGTTGGTTTATTTAGCAAGACCGAGCATCGTGATTTGGAGTCTGCCAAAGGACGAAAAAAAAANCCTCGGCCAGCACATCGACGTCTTCGGGGGGAATAATGAAAGAGTAAAGAAAAGAGTGGCCACGAACCCGTGCCTAAAGTCCGCACCCGCTTGAAGTCGGATAGCTTGAATTTGCGAGTTGGTGGTAGAGGTTCGAGGGTGGGATCGGTACAGGGGTTGCTGGGCGAGGCCATGCCGGTAGATAGCGCTGCCGTTCCCGGCTGCGCCTCAGCAAGAGTGGCCGCCGCCATACGCGCAGCCGTGGAGCGCAGGGCGAGCTAGAAAGGCAAGGCAAGACAGAAGCCGTATGTTTGCTGGCGATGAACTTGTCGGTTGCTTGGCGGACGCGGATTCATAGGGCGTCCATGGCCTCGGGTGAATGGAGTAGAGGGATAGGAAACGGAGAGGCGGAGGGTGATGGAATGATAAGATGCGCGCGCGCGCAACAGGCCGGATGCGACTTGTGGTAGGCGACACAAAGGAAAAGGCGCGCGCAAGATTCGGAGAGAGGCGGCGGCTACAGCATCAATGGAAGCATGGCGAGAGACGCGGCAGAGGATCTGGAACGAGGTATTCAACGAGCGGCGGGCGGATGACCAGGAACTGGGTGGCCCGCTGTTGAAGTTGGCGCCGGCAGAGAGATGATATTCGCCTTTCCTCCAGTCGTTGTTCGTTCGTATTCTCTCTGGCCGTGGTGAATGAGACGAGAGAGGGTTGTCGTTGGCTTCGCGTTGTTACGCGCAACCTATTAGCGGCCTGTTGTCTCTGCGTTGTCGAAGTGAGCGTTGTGTGAGCACAGAGTGAAATGGCAGGACAACGCCAGAGGCCAGGCCAGAATCACAGAAGAGGCCGAGGCGGCGCGAGCGAGAGACGGCGACCGAGACTGAAGCAGAGGCTGAGGCTGATATCTTAGTAGTGGTCCGGACATGAGGGTGCTAGTGCGAGCAGCATTTCATCGTGAGGATCCGGCGAGGGGCGGCTATGACGCAACAGGCGACAGGCGGCGGGCTAGAGGGACCTACAGGAGGGGCCTCCAGAGGGGCTACAGCGGCCTAGAGCGGTTGGGGGGCCCCTAGCGGGAGCTGTCGATGCACCAAGGGGCGCGCTATGGGCTGCGCTACCGGCTAGTATCGCGAGAGTTGGGCGGGCAGCTTCAGGTTGTCATTGAGGAAAAAGCAGGGCCCTCGGTGGGCTTGGGCTTGGGCTCGGGATCCATGGGATGCTTGGGGCATCGCCAGGGAGGGGGCCCGTCGTCAATTGAGGGTGCAAGGCTGGAGCCCGTATGGGTACAAGGTTAATTTGCCATGCGACGGTTTGCCGGAGGCACATGGATATGGTGCTTGTCGCAAATGGGATACCACTCGCAGCAGTGCTGCCAAGGGCATCAATTGCCCCAAGGTCCGAAGCCTCGAGCATGGGGAAGAGGCATCTGAAGCAGGGAACAGACTGGAGCTGGTCACGTCTCATGAGGCGTTGGGCGCTCCGGGCTCCGGGCAATGCCAAGTCAACGTCAGCTGGTGCGTGAGTTTCAATTATTAGTACATGGAGGCACAGTGAGTGTCCTCACCTTGAGATCGGGCCAGCTGCATGCTTGGTAAAGAGCATGCATGCAGCCCAGTCCATATGTAAGTCATCCACCTGCTAATCGCATTTGGCAGGGACATGAGTGGTGGAGGCAATTTGCAGTAGCCTGCTGGAGCCAATGGAAGATCACACACGGTAATACTAGGTACGTCAAATCACTGCCGAGCGGCGTTTGATTCGGAGAGCGATCCCAAGTTGCCCATTGCCTGGATCATACCAAAGAACAGAACAATGCCAAGTGCTCCTACTCACACAACCCGAATACGTCCATCAGTTGTCTCCTTCGTACCTATACAAGTACGCAAATCGACTCTGGTGATGACTTCGGATGACATGGAACTTGACTGCCGGCCTTTCGTCCGCTACCGGTCTAGTAGATACGGCCCGGTATTGTAAGTCACGGGGACAGGGGACGAAATGACTCCCCCCAGCATCAACCTCAAACACATCGATAGCTTCAACCTCTTACACGAACGGTATTGACGGGGAAGAAGAGACCCCGAATCCATCAGGAGCAGGGCGCGGAATGTGTCTGCGGTAAGCACCTACGCAGAGCAAGTTTGTGACCTCCCATGAGCTATGATGCGGAGCATCTGAGCTTCAAAAAAGATACAAGATGCATTGGGAGACGCAACGCGTCGCTTTTGGCCCTGGTCTTGATCTCACGGCTCCCTGCCATTGTTCGGGCCACTGGAACTCAATTTCAGAAGTACGAGGTCGTCGAGGTGCCGAGATGGGCACGTCGAACCCCCTGTTTGTCGCGCGGGACCGTCGGTGCATGCCAGCTCGGCCTCTAGTATGGAGTAATAGCCTACAGCAGTAGGTACGTTGGACTAGTATCACCAGACAGAATCGCCGAGGGCAGCATCGGGTTGAATTGGGTCCAAGTCCATGCCAGTGCGGATGCAGCAGCCCTTGCAAGCAGACAAGGCAGACTCGTGCCGGCGCTCTGCTGGCGGCTGAATGGCGACCCGAGAGGCTTCCGTCAGGGTTCGCCGAGCCCCGCCAACGGCCGCTAGCAGCACCTACGGTACCTCTCGGTAGGTCTGAGGTACCAGGCCTACTACCCAGTAGACAGCTGCAGCCTGGACCGCTGAGGCACCTGTGTCTGCTCTGTAATAGTGGAGTACGTCAAGGTACTTGGGCTCAAGGTTCCATCCAATGTCAGTCAGTTTGGCTCCGACTGCCCTCACCACCAGACCTCCGGCAAACCCCCCTCGACGCCCGCCATCGCCAGCTTCATCCATCTGTTCCCGCGCCTTCCCCCTCTGCCATCAGCGGCGCTTCTCTCGCTCCGTCCAGCTGTCCGTCAGCTCCAGCTCCAGCTTCTGCCTCGTCCCACGCTCTCGGAACAGCGTCCTGCCCTGCTCCCTCGACCCGCAACGGCCCAATCCAGGCAGCCCGACGCCAGCGAACAAAGAAGCACGCGGCTCCTCCAGCCATCCGACGGCCGGCAGCCTCTCTGCTGTCGCGTGTGCTCGTGCCATTACCTCTCTTGTAGCACCGCCATGCGTCCTTGAACCTCGCCGAAACCATGTTCTCCAACCTGTCCAACATCGTCCAGCGAGCCCAGCAGCTCATCGATCCCACCCAGGGACTCAACCTCTCCAACTCGGATCGCAATCCTTCCAAGGCCTCGCTGTTCCAGAGCCAGTTCCGCCTCCCCTCCTCCCAGACGCCCCTATACGAGATCAATGCCGAGTTGACCATCCCGCCATCCAACTCGACGCGCGGCGATCCGGACCATGACAGGGGGTGGCACTACGCTGGAAAGCTGCACCTCTCGGAGGCATTCCTTTGCTTCTCGACAACGCCCACAAGCTTCACCCCCTCGGCCAGCACATCGACGTCTTCTGCCTTTACCGGCCAGACCAATGGCAGCGGCCCCAGCGGAAGTGGCTTCACGTTCCCACTCTGCGCTATCAGGCGGGTAGAAAGACTCAACAGCCAAAACTTTCAGGTATGTGATGTTTGTGAGTTGGCTGCTGGGGTGGTTCGATGGCTGCATGCCCTGCTTGCCGGTGGCGTTGCTCTCCCCCATACGCCCTCATGCCGGTATAGCTACTGCAAATGATTTGGGGCTAACACGCATGCGCCCTTCAGTTCGCTCTCGCGATAACTACCTGGAACGGCTTGCTGGCGGACGTCGCAAAGCCCAAGGATAGCAACAATAGCAGCACCAACAAGGATGTCCGGGAACAGCGCATCACGATCCACCTTGCCGGCACCCGGCAGGCCTGTGAAAGGTTCTGCGATGGCCTAAAGCGAGGACTGAGGGCCGGCGTGGGCAACGTGGGCAAGCTGCGCAAAGTGGTGGCCGAGTGCTACTCCGAGCATCTCTTGCGGACCGACGACCGGGCGGGCGTGTCACCGCCGGATGCAGGACTGGGCATGATCTTTCGGTATCCCGGAGACCCAAAGAAGCTCCGCGACAGGGCAAAGATGAGGCTCTGGGCCGAATACCTTCGCGACAACGGCCGGAATATGATGCTGATTCGCCAACCCACGTTCCACAAGCTCATCCGCGTCGGCCTCCCCAACCGGCTACGGGGCGAGATATGGGAGGTGACCTCTGGCTCTTTATATCTACGACTCGAGAACCCGACACTGTACACTGATACTCTGGCCAAGTTCAAGGGCCAGGAGTCGCTTGCCATTGATGAGATTGAAAAGGACCTCAATCGCAGCTTGCCCGAGTACCCTGGGTATCAGAGCGAGGAGGGCATCGGCAGGCTTCGCCGCGTCCTCACGGCCTACAGTTGGGTCAATGCAGATGTGGGCTATTGCCAAGCTATGAATATTGTTGTGGCGGCGCTGCTCATTTACATGTCCGAGTCGCAGGCCTTCTTCCTCCTCTCCGCCCTGTGCGATCGCCTGGTGCCCGGCTATTATTCCACAACCATGTACGGCACCCTCCTGGACCAAAAAGTGTTTGAGTCTCTGGTTGAGAAGACGATGCCCATCCTGTGGGACCATCTCGTGAAGAGCGACGTCCAGCTATCCGTCGTATCTTTGCCTTGGTTTCTCTCTCTGTACATCAATTCCATGCCCCTGGTGTTTGCTTTCCGTGTCTTGGACGTCTTTTTCGTCGAAGGGCCCAAGGTGCTGTTCCAGGTTGGCCTTGCCATCCTTCGGATAAACGGCGAAGAGCTGCTGGACGCGGCCGACGACGGCGCCTTCATATCCGTCCTCAAGTCATATTTTGCCAGGCTTGACGAATCCGCACATCCGAAATCAGAGAACCCCAAGCTGAGGGCGGTGACGAGATTTCAGGAGCTCATGGTTGTGGCCTTCAAGGAGTTTGCTGGAGTCACCCACAGCAGCATCACGGAGCTTCGACTCAAGAAGAAGGACGCCGTTCTGAGCAACATCGAGAGCTTTGCCAAGAGGACGGCCATCCGTAACCTAGGACCCGACAGCAAGCTTCTAAGCCCAGAGGAGCTCGGCTCGCTGTACGACCGCTTCTACAATGTCCTTTACGAGCGACAGCAACGTGGTAGGATGATTCAAGAGGAACTGCAGCGACAGGCAAAGAGCAGCAGGCTACGCGGCTCTGACAATTACCCCACGGCTGCGCCCAACGAGGTCGAAAAGGGCCGCGTCGGACTTGGACCAAGCACCAGCCTGATGGATTACGATGCCTTCCGCGAATTCTTAGCCGGCATGTCGAGGTGGGCCATCTCAGACGCCTCCGCCAACGGTTCCGAAAACAAGCCCTACAGCGCCAGGAAGTCTCCCAATGCTCTGTCGCCATGGGGAAGCGGGCCCGAGCCTGCAGAGCATGAGTTTCTACAACGTCTTTTCAGAAAGTGGGACGTCGACGGCGCATCGGCCTTGACGCTGCAGAATGTGGTGACGGGCCTAGCCGGGATCAAAGGCAAGAGAGATATCATGGGCACAATTACATACTTCTTCGAGCTGTACGATGACGACAACGATGGAAAGGTGGACAGAGAGGGCATCCTGCGCATTTCCGAGGCCCTGCTATTCTTATCCCGCCGCGGCCTGGAGGGCTCGTTGAGCCCCGGAGCTTCGACCGTGGGTCTCAACGGCGAGCCCATGAGCGCCAGCGACTCGCAGTCCAGTCTGCCCGCCGACATCTCCGCCGGCGAGCGGTTCCTGGGGAGCGTCAGTGCGTTCATCAGGCGATGCTTTGAGTACGCCGATCCCGATCACCCCAAGAACCAAGACGGACCTGCCTTTGAGGCACTTGGATCCAACGACGAAATGGTCGACCCGAATGCCTTTGCGATTGGGGATGACGAAGACGACGAGGACGAGGACGAGGACCTGTTGACCATGGACACGTCCCCTACAGCCACTCCTACGAAGGCCAAGAAGCCCGCGGGCTTGTTGAGTCCGGATGGCCAGAGCTTGTCCAACGACAGCGGCGACAACGAGTCCCGTCGGCGTGTGTCAAAGGCCAAGGCCGAGGCGGCTAATGCGGCGCTTGACCCAGCTCATCCCCTGCACATCACTTTGCCGACGTTCCGGATGGTCGTACTGGCGGACGAACTTCTCGAACAGTTCTTTGAATCATCCTTCCCAGCATCTCTCCACATCATCGAAGGCCTCCAGAGCGCCAACAGCTCCTCGTATGGCCCCTCTCTTACCACATTCTCCAGCTTGGGCTTCAATACGCGATCACAGACACAGGCTCCTTCCGGACACATGGGCGGCGGCCGTGGCTTGCGCGGCGTGTTGGACAACATCGTCACCGACGGAATGCGCGTGGCAAGCGAGGTGCGGAGGCGGATGGAGGAGGCGCAAAGGGAGCTTGAGAAGAACGCTCTGCCTAGCCAGCGGACGGAGGAGGACGAAGAAGACGATGACGACGTGGGTGTTGCAATCGGCGTCAGGAGGGGTACGGGAGGTGCCAGCGCAGATATCGAACGCCGGTCTGTCATGAGCGCAGACCGCGACCTCTTGGATGGAGTAGACGCGGAAGTAGGCTCAGGGGCGCCTGCGAAAGAAACAGGCCAGAGCTCCAACTTATTAGAGGTTGACGCAGCGGCCGGACGACGCCGAGCAAATAGCGCATCGACAACAGGGGGGCCGGGCGTGTTAGAATTCGAAGGGTAGCGAATAGCGGAAGAAGAGGGATGGGGATGAAATGTCACAGTCATGTTCAGGTGATTGGGCCGCTCTGTGGGAAATGAAGGCACTGGATCCCAGAACTCGGCATTACCGCCAGCTTCGTGTCTCTCGTTTTGTCCGTTTCTTATTTCCTTTCTCACATGGTGTCAGTCTGGATATGGTGGGAGCGACTGTGTACATGTGATTCACAGAACAAGATAGAGTAAGGGGAGGCGTGGGATTCGACCATGGCCGACGGGTCAACCGTCTTGTGTTTTCCATTGTGTCATCAGGGAATATGGTCTGTTACGGGGTTTTGCTTAGACACGAGATACAATACATGGAACTCAAATGATTCAATTTTCCATTGCAGTGCTTCTCTATTGCTACACGTATCAAGTGTAGTACGTTGTATCGCATGCATCGTTGACTGTCATTGGGGGACGGCTTGTGACGGATTATCGCCGTGACCGATGGACAAAGTCGATGCAGATATGCTATTGGCAATTGATCTACGAATCAAGAGAACGTTTTGATAAGTAGTCGTGTCGAGACAGAGGGATCCTTGTCAAGGCTGTCGGCAATTGGAGACGAGGCGACTGATACTTCTTCCACAGATTAGGTATGGTCCTTGAAGGCCACCGGGTTGCAGAGAGGGGTCCTATTTACGGAGTAGTTCTCCGTACATCTACGTCTGATTACAGTCGAAGGCCTGAAACGTCGAGTTATCTTGATGGTTCGGTATTCCGAGGGTTTTGACGACGTTTCAGATTTCAGGGCCCTTGTCTTGTCTTGTTCTTGACAGGGGTGTCTTTTTTTTTTTTTTTTTTTTTTCCCTTTGCGGCATGCAGATGCCGCGAATTTCGAGTGGCTCCCCCTGCTCTCCTGTTTCCCCCTGTTCTCGTGGAGCGAGCGAGGGATCGCCGTCAATTTTAAAGATGAAATTTTCGTGACTTGTGACCGCCCCTTTGCTATATCGTTTGCAATCCTGTGCGTGGCTGTCGGTGGAATGGCATTTTGATTCATTTCCATTGGGAAGAGGCAGGAGGAGAGAGGGAGAGAGAGAGAAAACAAACAAGGGGTTCTGAGGGGAGGGGGCATTGATCGCTTATTACTCCCCGGGTGATGAGGAGGGGATCTTGAGATTAGATTCAACGAGCCGATGGGTGAGTTATCAAAGGACGTCAAGGTATGGAGTATGGGAGTGCCGCGGAGGTTCAAGATTTGTTTGGAGTTGGAGGGGTTTTGCATGATTGGTGGATTGGATGTATGCGGTTGAGCAAGGGCAAGGTGTTGAGGACGCTTATTTCCTATCCTGATGCCGTTGGACCCCCCCTCCTTGTCTGATGAGTGTGTGTATGCGTGGCTATTCAAAATGTGGTGGGAATATCACTGGCTGAGCTGGGAAGTCTCAAGATCAGGCAAAATGGATAGGGAATGGTAAGGGAAGGCACTGTAAGAAGCGTTCCATCCTTTGGTAAGGAGTTGCCTTTCGTTTCTAGAGCATGAGATTACAGTACCAGTTCCTCGGATCTGGGAAACGTGAGGGTTGCCTTGGGCCATGTACGAGATGATCTTGTCCCAGTCTCGAAGGAGTTGCAGTTCCTCCCTCCATGGTTCAGCGGTTGATAGTATTTAAGTAAGGTACTAGATAGATAAGGTATATCCGATGGACCTCGGAGAGAGCTGTGGAGGGGGGATAACCTGCAAATCAGAGCGTTGCCCCTGCAGTCGTAGATGTCCCGAGAGGATATTATCTGCAGCTCCAAAAGATGAAACTTGGAAGTTGCGAGAGATTTTCCTTCGACAGAGGCTGTAAGTCGGTAGAGACAGGCTGGATCAAACGCCGTCAAATTGATCCTGATTACCTACCAGGCAAATCGGACATGCCAGAAACGGACCTTGTAACGTCAATGGAGTGCTCAGCGCCTCAGCAGGCGCCGCAAAAAGTAGGGAATACCTGCGAGGTGGTTGCGATGCAGGGCACGTTTCAGGTAGCCGTGCCTCCACCGCGCGGTACCAGATAATACCACCTCCTAGCGAGCGATACTCCGTACGGAGTGCCCTGAGGCATTGGATGCTTGAACAAACTCCCCATGAAAGGCACTGGACTGTACGGCGTCATCTGTTTTTCGCTGGTCGTTCGTCTCTGTGGTTTTTTTTCGCCCTTGGAGCACCGCTTCGACGCATTCCTTGGCGCGGATATCTGGCACTTTTCATTGGGCGCCATCTCCCCCAATCTCGGCCGGCCTGGAGTTTTAATTACCAGTTCCCCATGTTTAGGTAATCAAGGCTCCTACTAGCGAAGTACAGCAGTGTCAATGTTGATGTGGTCATAGTTGTATGCTGTAAAAAGTTGTTCTCGTGGGGGGGGGGGGGGGGGGGGAGCGGCATCGTCGGCCGGTTCGCCCGGTATGTCATTCGTATGCAGGCTCTAGCTAAGTGTCTACCAAGCTTCGACGCTCACTGCAGCGTCATCTGGGCGTATCTCGCCACTTCGTTCCTGGATCTCGAGCCTGCGGGTGCGAAATGATGGCGTCAATGACACGCACAGCCTGACGGCCCGCAAAGATTGCAGGTTCCATTGCGTCCTTGCCGCTTCGAGCATCTGGATTCGGGGTTCAGCACCACCCACGGATCCACCGCTCGAGCCGATAATCTCGAGTATGGATGGTAAAAGGGGGGCCCTGGAATCTCTCTGCTCTGCTCTGCTCTGCTCTGCTCTGCTACCACAACTGTAACTGACTGAGAGGCGAGTTCCGGCACCGGTTACTGTTCATGTTCGCCTTTTGTGCCGTGTGACGCGAGCGGCCTCTTGTTCTTGTCGCAAGTCAATACACTGTAGTGCAATCTGGTCGATTGCAAGGTTCGCCGTAGACATCGATTCTGCATCCGCATCATCTGGTGGCAACAGAAAGACTCTCCGTAACCGGTTGCGTGTTTGTTGCTGATCGCCCGCCTAACGGACCCCCTTTTTCCGGCACTCTGTGGGTGGTGTAGCTGTACGGTGCAGGGTCTCACATTGTTGGACTAAGACACTGTGCTGCTCATAGTACTAGGTACTGTAGCTGTTTCTCGTAAGTGCCAACGGAGCGCGCTGACTGCCGCAACTCTCCCTCGTACCAGGTACAGCGCGCGGTTCGCACTCCCAACCTGTGACCTCAACCGTTTTTTTCCCCTTTGCTTGCAAGGCGCCACAACTTGATCCAGTTAACCAACCAGCATACCTACCTTTACCTTGCATACTACTGTACCTACACACAACTTCCGGCCTGCACACAGACAGACAGGCAGACACCTCAACTTGCTGACTGCGGCTCGCCGGATTACGGGCGGTCGATGCTGAGGTTAGCTGCCGCTCTGGCTGGAATGACGCTAGGCCCAGCAGCCTTGCACCACGGAATTTAACCTGCCTGCTCCCCTGTGTCGCGAGTCAACCGACTCAAGACCCCTTTGGCCTGGACACACCATCCAAGCAATTGCGAGCCCATCATGTCTGCCAACAGCTTCTACTTCGCCGGTAAGCGCCTCTGCTCCTGATTGCGTCGCCGTGTCGTCAGTGTCCTGCTTGTCCGTTTGCCTGCATCTGCTGCGTTCCTGTTTTTCTTGTTCGAGAGGGAGGGGGGAATCTGGGTGCCTCATCTTGTGCATCTTCGTCCCGATGCCGCGTTGCCGACCGCGCGCAGCGGACGAGGGAGACGCAGAGAGAGAAGAGATCAAGGAAAACGCACAGATGGCCGGCGCCAGAGACGCGCAAAGGGGCGCCTAGGCGAATGGGAGATGACTCCCGCCTGCATAATGACTCTCATCATCAGGTTCGAAACAGCTCAAGGGGCCCAAGCGGACCGCGGCGCCGCAGCCAGCGCCGCCCAGCCAGAGCATCTCGCCATTGGCCGTCCTGCTGTGTCATGTAGACGATCACAGCATGCCGTCCTGTTTCATGTTTGCCCATCGCTCGCCTATCTGGCCTGCACCCGTCCGCGACTCCAGCTGATGCCGTCTCCTATAGGGCAGCAACCCGCCTCCGCCCAGGCGCCCGGCATGTCCCTCAACGCCGCCGGCAACGCCAACGTCAACAATAATAACACCGACAGCCTCGCCTCCAACAATCCCTTCCGCAACTATCGCGCCACCTCGCCCGGCCTCATCGACGTCTCCTCCTTCCCCGCGACGCCTACCTCCCCCTTCGACGACCCGATGCCGTCCCAGCGCCCTGTGTCGAGGAACCCGTTCCTCGACCAGCCTCTCGCTCCACGGCCGGCCGACGCCGCCGCCGCTGCTGCTGCTGGACCCAAGACGCAGTCTCTCACTGCCGAGGAAATCTTTGTGCGTCTGCTCCCATCTCAAATGGCCCAATGGCCACCGTCCCTCCTCTGCCCATCCATGGTTCTGGTGCATTAGAGGCCGGTTGGGGGGGGGGGGGATATGCCCTCGAAGCTTGTGCGACGAGAAAACCGAGTGCTAACGTCACTGTGTGATAACGTAGGGATCCTTGACGCTCGATGACACTCCTGCTTTTTCAGCCAAGCAGCCCTTCGACCCACAGCTGATGAAGAAGCGCCCTACCGACCGACCCGCGCCTCCTCGCCGTGAAAGCGAGAGCCAGGTGTCTTCGCGAGCTGCTGAAAAGCACCGCCCTACTCGCTCCCAGGAAGAGGCTTTGAGGGCTCGCAAGCCGGTTCCGGCCAACGCAAAGCAACCGACAACCCGCCCCAGCCTTTTGGACGACTCGCCGCCTCGCAAGCCCGTGCAGCGACGCCCCAGGCGCAACTCAGACTCGTCAGTCATGGACTTTGATAGCAAGTCCCTCACGGCCGAGGAGAAGCGCATGATTGAGGCCAGACGCCGCGAGCGTAACAAGAGCAAGACGACACGTCCCAGCCGCAAGATGGACATTATCGATCAGCTGGACGCCACCAGCATCTACGGAACCGGCTGTATGTATTCGCACATTGCCCGCCATCGCTCCCCGTTCTGCTGCAATCCCCCTCCGAGAATATCCTCTTCTCTTTTGAAAGTTTCTGACCTTGGCCTTGCAGTGTTCCACCACGATGGGCCCTTTGATGCTCTGAACCCTCATCGTAACAGACAGAACAGCAAGAAGCTGTCTCCGATGCAAGCATTCCCCGAGGGCTCCCTCAACAACACTCTGGGCGGTTCCGGCCCCCTCAATGCCCAGGCCGATCACTCGACCTTTATGGGCCAGGGTAATGATGAGGCATTCCGTGACTACGCGGCCAGCGGCAAGGGCAAGAGCTCGAAAGAACCCATCATCTTTGATCCGCAGGCTCGCACACCCCTGGTGCACGGCGATGAAAGCCACGGCTTGGGCACTTCGACTTTCCTTGAAGGAACGCCGGCCGCTCGATCTGCCATTGTCCGCCGACAGGCAGAGCAGGCCCAGGAGATGGCCGAAGGCGGCCTGCAGCGCAAGAAGTCTCTGGCCCAGAGAATCAGACAGAGAGCCAGGCCCGACTACAGCAACAGGCCCATGCCCGGCCACGGCCGCTACGACTCGGACGATTTCGGCTTTGGCGAAGAGAGGATCACCGTCCCCAAGCCTCCTCCGCGCGAGCGGGAGGGCCGCCTTTCTCCGCCGCCCATGCCGCGACGAGCCTCGGGAAGCGCTCTGGAGCAGCGATCGACCGGAGAACTGGCGTCTCCCATCGATGAGGCCCCTGCCAAGCCATCGGGTCTTCTGGGCCGAATGAAGAGTCTGAAGGGGGGCAGGCGACCAAACAGGAACGCCGACGGGGGAATGGCCACCTGAAGCAAGCCTGCATTTGCATTTAGCGGAGCGTGCGTATGAGTGCGTATGAGAAGTGAGCTGGACTGAACGGACGGTACGAAAGCTTCGGTTCCATGGTCCATAAATATGATATCCACATGATGTTGAGAGAGCCGACAAACGAGGTAGCGTTCGGGCATGGAAGATGCCTGTCGATTGAACGGTTGAGCCTTGGTTATCCGTTGGGCCCGCATAGGAAGACTTGTCTCTTTGTCTTCCTTATCCAGCGGGCCGTGTACTTAATATATGAATGGTCTTTCTTGTTCTTTCATTTTCCGCGAAAGTTGAAGAGAGAAAAACACTGCGTGAGGGCTTCGGGAAGCATAGCAGCTTGGGGTTTCATTTCTTTCTTCTTTTCTTTTTTTTTTTTCCTCTTCTTATCGTCTGCCGTGTCGCTGGGATATACGCATGCAGCTTCCATCCTCGCGACGTTAGCTTTTTTTGCAATGCTTATTTCTTCATCTTTGCTTCCCTCTTCTCCCTCAGCGCTTGTGCGCTCTATCTCCGTTTTTCTTTTGGCTGGAGGTGCCAACCAGATGGAACTTGCAGTCAGCTTAGTATGAATATGTTTGAGCATTCTGTTCGATGTGGAGGCCGCGATGACATGACACGAAGCTGGCCAAGCCTGCCTTGTTACTCCGCACGCTTCCTTGAGAAACTGGCCCGAGGTTGTCAGAGGTTCGGGCTTGGGCTTGGGTTTGTTTATTATGAACAAGAAGATGTAGATTCCTACTGTGAAGAGAGTTAAGCCCGTGTCTTGCATTCTGTGATACTGAATATACAGTCACGTTATGGTGGCTATTGTGAGAGGAAGTCGTAAGCCCTGGGTATGTAGCCAGACTTTCTGCCACGTCCGCTCTGGCTGGTTTCCACCTTCTCCACATCCAACTACACGATTAACGAAGGATGCTTTTCTCTTAGCAAATTGGAGCTCCTTTGACAGACATTAGGGACCGAACAACTAATTGTGTCAGAAAGCCACGAGAACGACATCGATCATGTTATAAACGTCTTGATCATCCAGGACTCGGCGCCTGTCCGGTTGGTCGTATATTCGACCTTGATCGGTGCCATATACACAAAACAAGACGACGTGCATTAACCTGCAACCGCCCAGCCAAAACGCCAGAACAAAACACACGGCAACTTGAGGTCTGCTTGGGTATCCATCAATCAGGCAATCAAACCATGCCATTGCCCCCCTCATGGCTTCATCGTCAGCCCGCAGCCCGCATCATCCGGATCCATCTCGGCCGAAACCCATCTCTGCAACGGTCCTCGCGGGCATCGAGAAGCAGCGCCGGGACTACGTGAAGAGCCTGGGCGCGTGTCCGAGCGGATGTAAGGATCTGGATGAGTATGTCCTCCTTGGCGGGTTGGAGCGAGGGAGCGTCGTTGGGATCAGTGCCGAGGAGGAGGATGCGGTTGGTGTGACGGTGAGTCGTCGTCGTCTTCTTCTTCTTCTTCTATATGAGACGGATGATGAGCTTGCGAGTTGTGCTGGATGTCCTTCATCACTCGTTCATCTCTACCCCTTCTCAATCTTCTCTTTCGTGTCAAGAGGTACTGATCCACGGCCGTGACAGCTAGGCTTGCAAATACTGATATGCTCCCTCCTGGGCAAGGCCGTTCACAAAGCCCAGATCGTGACGCCCAAGCCGCCCAGCACCATTGTCGTACTGCTGAAGAACGCCATCGCTGCCGAGCTCAAGGCGCGGGGCGTCACGGCTCCGGAAGAAGTTGCGGCTCGGAGGAGGGACTGCTTGGACAGGATCATGCTTTCGCGCGTTTTTGACATGGATGGGTTCTCCGAGGTGCTGGCTGATCTGGAGACCGCGGCGGCTGCCTCTGGGGAAGGGGAGTCTGGTGGTCTCCGGGAAATGGGGGTTGATGATGTGCGACAGGTTGAGGAGACGACGGGGGACCAAGTACAGGCTGACGCCGTTGGTGCTGGTGCTGCTGGTGGTGCTGGTGCTGCTGGTGCTGCGAGTGTAGAGCATGAGCCCGAGCAGCCTCCTGTTGTTGCTGAGATCCAGGATAGCCAAGACGAGGACGAACCGCTCTCTCCTTTGCCTAGGCCACCTCAGCCTGTCATCCAGGACGAGAGACAGCAGAAAGGCACAGATCAAGCTGATCACAACCTCAAGGACGACGCACCCGGCATCAGCAACGCTGCCGCCGCCTCCGATAATCACGATCCAAAAGTCCCAACCCCCGACATCATCCTCGTCACCCACTTCTCCTCCCTCCTCACCAGCTTCTTCACCCAGCGCGACAAGCCCACCGCCCACGCCACCCTCCGCCTCCTCTCCCCCCGCCTCCGGCGCCTCTCCAGGACACTGCCCTCGCGCCCTCTCATACTGCTCGTCAACTCCACCGACTCTGGCGCAGCAGCCCATTCCTCCGCCTCACACAGCTTCGAGACGCCCGTGTCGCCGTCCGAGCAACCTCCTCCTCCTCCTCCCACGTACCACAACAACAACAACAACAACAACAACAAAGTCCCACCGGTGGCCCCTACTCTCCGCTCGATTTTCAACCCGGCGGCGTCCGGACAGGGCTTCAAGCTGAACAAGCCCACCTTTGGCCTCGTCTTCGCGCAGCTGCTCGACCTCCATCTTCTCTGCACGCGGGCTCCGCGTCCCGGCAAACAGACGACGGCGACGGCGAGGACGACGACTGCGTCGCGTGCGCTGACGGTTGTGGAGGTGTTGCTGGATGACATTGGCCTGTGGGAAGGCGAAAGGGGTCGTAGGAGGAGGAGGGAGCAGCGTTGGACCGTCGTGGCGTTGTCGTACGGCCGGATCGTCGATGCCTTGGACGGTGAGAGGCTTGAAGGGAGCTGAGGGAGGACGAGTTGGACATCAAATACGTGAGATGATCGCTCCCACGTAGCACTCCTATTTCCCTTTTCCGTCTCTCGACTCATCACCTTTACCCCCTTTTCTACGACGAGCACAGCAGGTTTCAACGAGCTGGAACAATGTCATCATTCAATGTCGCCTACCAACCAAAAACAAATACAGGCGCGAAAAGGGGTCCCAAGTCTGCATGCTCCCACAAATACTACAAGATAAACACTTTAATCAATCAATCTACCTCCGATAATAAAGCACTCTGCTTCCAAAAACGTACCAGCCGCTACGATCTCCCAACGTATTCTCCATTAGTTTGATGGAAAGATTCAATCCCTTGTCCACAAACCACGTACAAGCCTTCCTTTCACCCACTTCAGCCTCCTCTCTTCCCCTTTCCCCCACATCTCTCTCTCTCTCTCTCTCTCCCTTCTAGAATGGCCATCAGTAAGCCGACTCATTCACTGGCACCCATCAACCAGCCACTCTCACGGACGAAAAACAAGCACACAAGGGGAGATGGAAAACAACCGTGAGGAGGAAATTAGAAGAGGACTAACGCAGAACAATGCAAAACAAGCCCGCTGCGAGACGCCCCATGATGGTGACTTTGCAGGCGAGTGCTCCCTTGCTCTCTTCTGCGCCTATGTAAAGCGGTAAGCCTTCCCTATTCCCAGCCCGACTAACGACGCGCAGTGCTTTATACGGTGTGCGTAACCGGGAGGGAAAGAATAAAGAGAAATAAATGTTCGACAAACAAGTGTTTCGCTCAGGCATATTGCTCTCAAGCGATGAGACGCAATATCCTCGCGCTGTCATGGGATACAAGAAGCATTTCCTGGAAATTAAGAGATCTAAGATGTCAAAGAACAAGGGCTACCACTATTATCGCGGTTGTGCAGACTGTGAGGGCGGCAGCGCACCAAAGACGTCTGACCGTCTGTTGCTCTGCCAGAAATCGATGGATTCCACCACATCCTCGCCCCGTTCATCTTCGTAGGCGAATAAGATCTAGACGGCCAGTTAGCAATGACAGGCTTCGGAGCAGACTGGGCACAACTACATACCTCGTGGGTGCTGCTATGGAGCATCCTTATGTTCTTGTGCGGCACAATGTGCACGGCGCCATTCTCAATGTTGCGCAGCTCGATAAAGTTGGGCTCAAACGCTAGAATCCAAGGATAGCTGAGCGCGAAGCTTTGAGGGGAACCCTCCCAGTCGATTCTCCATTCCGGCCGGGCCCTCCAACCGTTTCGGTTGACGAAGAAGGAGAACTCGGAATAGTTGAGAAGGAATTCTCCGTTGAGACGCTCGATGTGGATGGGCTTAGCACCTTCTTTGCGAGCCACGAAATCCAACGAAGTATCCGCTTGGTCAAGGAGTGACTGTGTCTCAAGCGTCTCCAGGGAGACGACCTCGAAGCCTCTGGCGCAAGCCACGCAGAGCTTGGACTTGAGGAAATGGACAGAAGACGATTCCGTCGGGATATAGAACTCCTTGAAGGGTCTCAGTTCATCAAAGCCACCGCCCATGAGCTTACCGAGACCCTTCTGCTTCTTGCCCTTGGTCATGGCATCGTTGGGCTCAAAGACCTTGATTGTGGTGGATAGGGTTGAAGACTTGACACAGCATACAAGGTGCCGACCCATGCAGATGCCAGACTTGAAGAAACTACAATGGTTCTGGATCTTCTTAGGTCTCTTGGCCAGAGCAGGATCATCCGATGTTAGCGCAGACAGTGAATACGACTGCAGCGTCTTGTTGGAGAGGACAAGCAGAAGTTGATATTCTTCGAGAATATCGATCTGGGTGACACTGGCCGCTTCGAGAACTCGTCGGGGCACTGCATCCTTGTTCTTGCGATCTGACATGTAGATGCCATTGTCGGTACCGTAGAGAAGTTTGCGACCACCGTCTAGTAAGCGGCGTTAGATGAAAGCTGTCAAGAGTAAAAGAGGGTAGAGCGGACGCGGGAGGAGGAGTGGGAGAGAGCGCCAAAAGAAACGGCTTTCAGGTACTTACCAAAGGGTGAGACGCAATTGACCCGGTTTGTTCCCACAAAGAAGTTGCTCGAAATGACATTGGTGGTGAAGAAGTCTGCCCGGGCTCGGAGACGCTGCTGCGCCGCATCAATGTACTCAAGCCACTTCTTACGCGCTGCTTGGTTTGAGGCGTAGACAGTCAGCTCATATCCAGCCTTGCCAAGATGTCTGAACGTAATCGGCCAGCCGTCTCCCTTCTTCGCCTCCGAAGCGTTGGGTCGTATGACTGGCAAGATGCTGGAAGCTGCGCGCTTGACGCCGCCGTCGGACGGGATGACTTCTTCCATTTCGCGAATGGAAAGCAGTTCCAGCGGGATCGGTCGTCGATACGCCTTTACTTCTTCCGTTTTGCCAGTCTGCTTTATGCGAACAAGCAGAACGGCGTGGTCGAAGAGGAAAGCAGTGAGTTCGGCAGGGTCAGTAGGCGATTTCCTGAACTGGCTCTTGAACACGAGCTCACGACCCTCTTCAGTGAGCTTCAGATCAACCCGCTCGTTCGGTCGGAATCGAAGCTGCTCCTGCAGCCTTCGCAGATTGAACCGGTTCTCGGCTTTACCGGACTCTGCATTGACTCTTCCGAGGAGATCTCGGATGAGGGTGAGGACCTTGGGAATGTCTTCCTTGTCCGGGTTGCCATCTTCGGTGTACTTCAACACGTTCTCGAGCAGCAGAGGGTATCTGGCCAGACGCGTCGTCGGTTTGGTCAGGTAACCGTTGAGCTCCAGCTTCCTCGATTCTTTCCGCCGCTCAATCTCGTCAACCAGCTTGGAGAAGAAGGGGTTGATTGATCGCTCAGCCTCGAATTCGAACTTGGCTTCCAATTGCCTGGAGCCGTAGTATATGAAGGGCTCGAACTGCGGCACGAATTCCAGGAAGATATCGCCAATGTTATGGACAATAGGGTCCTTTTGCTGCCGGGTAGTAAGAGAGCTTGCAAACCGCGAGCTGACACCATGGACACTCGGATGGTCAATGATGTTGCTAAAGATATTCTTGACAACTCTTTCTCGGCGCTGCAGGGGAATCGGAGAGGCCTTTGACCGCAGAGGGATGATCCAGAAATCACGGAGGTACTCGAGGTCTTTGACGAAGTCACGCTCAGTGTAGCATATCTCGGATATGACCTCTTGTCGCTTCTTCTCCCGCTCGCTCACCGCATCAGCAACCTCCTTGGGCACTGAGTTAATCCACAGCTTCTGCTCGTCCGTCTGGTCGACCTCCTCGTCGTTGACATTTGCCGAGTCTTCCTTGCGCAGCCCGCCTGGGTTGACCTTCAGGTTCAACCTAGAAACCTGCTCTAGTCGTCTAGGGCAAGCAATCGAGTAGCAGAGCTGGTCTCTTGTGCAGGTGGGCGAATAACACTCCGAGAGCAAGACAAAAACACCGTTGACGGGGTTTTTACCCTCGGGCTCGTCCATAAGAGTCTCTCGGAATTGATACATTTCTGACTGCGAGTCTCGCAGTCGATGCTCATAGGTCACATCGTGGAAAAACTTCTGTGCATCCAGAGCTCGGCCGAGCAGCAGAGCCAGATTTCGATCGGTAGTCCTGATGATGTAGGACAGCACATCAACCGCCTCCGAGCCACTAAAGGCGTTCTTATACGTAAGCTCGTTCTTCGTCCTGTCGCCCACGTTGATCTTCTGCCGAAAGCACTCGGCCACTCTTGAAAGGAGAGCTGGATATACAAGGGGAGGGCGAATCTTGGTTGTGGCAGTCGTCGGGCGCTCGCTTTCAATCGACTTGCTCCTCGACGGCCTCTGCACAAGGGTGCCGGCGTCGGACTCGGAGGGGGCTATTGTTGAAGTTGTCGAGGCCATGGAGAACGTCCTTGCATGATCCGGACCGCCGGTTGAAGAAGCCATGCTCGCCGTCCGCGTCTGCGTACCCGGCATAGGGGCATAGCCGTTGTGAGCGGGATATCCAGCCCCTTGGCCGAGCTCGGCCGGAGCCCGCCGGTTCGGAATGATTCGCCCGCTCATGGTTTGTTGGCCATCGCCTTCCCGAGGGTGGTAGACTCCCGTCAGCGACATTGTGCGATCCTCGTGGCGTTCCGGCACCACCCTGCCTTGAGCAGTCGTCCTGGATTGGGCAGCATGCTGATACGGTGCTTGCCGAAACTGGTTTGCAGATGATTGCTGAAAATTCTGCCCTGGGGGGTACATCTGTGGCCGAGGCATGGCAGCCAGAGACTGCGATCGATAGGGGTCGCTGTTCAAGGCAGGAGCTGGTCCTGGTTGATGCAGTCTCGGAACCGGACCCCTAGGGCCTCCGGATGGCAGCGGCGGACCACGAGAATCGAACCGGGGAGGCGGCGCGCCTGGAGGCCCCGGATAAGGGCGCCTCGCTTGCTGCTGCTGCTGCTGCAAGTATTGGGCCTGAGATGAGGGAACTTGAGGTCCGGCACCAGAAGCCGAGCGTTGCCCTGGATAATGGCCGTTTGCCATGTGGTTGTCGGCCGGTCGAGGTCGGGGGGGCTGCTGCTCGCGATCGTTGTAATATCCCTGGCCTGGGCGAGGAGGCGGCTGGCGATGCATACCAGAGGCGGACGACATTGTGTGCGTCCGTCCCTGATCAAGCATTGGCGGGACAGAGGCCGATGTCATGGTTTGGGACCTGCCCGGAGGGGGGGCAGCGCCGAAGATGTTTGAGAACGCGGCATCTCGTTGATAGTTTCCATTCTGGTCGGGATAGCCGCGCGGGCGTTGCTGGCCAGGAGCCCGCGAGTTATACTGATAGTCGGCCATGCTTGTTGCGCTGCAAGAGGAGCGAAATCAGTTAGATGGCGGGTAGGAGAGAGAGCCAAGGAGAGGGGAGACAAACGAGGTCAGGCGTGAAGCGCCGAGGCAGCTGCTGGGCGGTCAGGATCCCCACGGCCACAGCCAGCAGCGATACCTCGCGTCTCGTCGCGGAAGCCGTGCGGAGGGTACAAGCCGATACCCCCAAGCCTAAGGGTGTGGCGTCTCCCCTTGAAGATGAAATCTCGGCCGTGCCAGAAAGGGGAGCAGGTGGCGGAGCGCTCGTCTCCCTTTCTCGAAGGCGTTTGCAGGTATCGGACCAAGATGAACAGTACGCCACGCCTCTGTCGATGTCGCTATTTCGTAGCCTGTGGACGGAGAGGGAAAGACGCTGCGTCGTGTCAAGAAGGTGGCATCAGGGGAGTGGGCGCAAGATTTGCTTGCGGCGTGGGTGACGGATGGCGGTCGCGGTTTTGGACCCCAGAATGGCCCTGCTGCTGCTGCAGAACAGACGCCTCGCGATGCACGGCCGGCAATCAAAATCGAGGAGACTGGCAGCTAGATCGACAGACTCTAGCTGGTTGGCGACCGAACCGACCTACCTTGTGGTCAGTCAGGTTGGCTTGGCTGTTGTGATCTGATAACCTGCTCGAGGAATAGTAGCAAGGTTAGTGGTAGGCGCTGGAATAGGTAGCTGGGGAATGAGAAAGTGGTCGCTGTGCCAAGTACTGGACTAAGGGATACAGGTGGATTGAGTGCTCCGTGCCTGTTTGGCAGCGTCCAGCGCTGTTTGGCACCGCCGCACCGCCCACAGGGGACTCGATACGCCTGGAGGACCATGCGGGTGCGCCACTGTGGGAGCCACTGGGCGCTCAGGACCGACCGACCGACTTACTTAGACACCTTCTGGGGCGAGGTGATTCAGTACCTCCGCCTCGATAAGGCACTCGCCGAGCACCATTGATACTACCTTACTGCAGCTGCCTATATCTCAGTCCTGATCCAGTACTAGGTGGAAGGATTCCAAGGAAATCTATAGCCACTCGAGCACTGCAACTTCATCTCAAAGCTTAGACTTCGACATGGCACGGAAGAACAGGACAGGCTGGAGACAGTAACCAGCATCACCTGTCTACTTTCTCGCAGGTACACAGAACGTCGCACGGAGGAGGAGCGAATGCAGGTACTGCCACCACTCCTGACAGGTAAGTACCTATTTTGAACATGGATGGCCAGGCGGGATAAAGAGCGACCTCAGCTCAGCAAGCCACTCAGCTGGGAGAACTTCGGCCGTTGCGCACCCTTCAGTTACGGTATGCTCACCACGAAAGAGAGATCCGAGGTGCTAGTACTGAGTAGGAACCAACTAACGGAGCTTGAGTCTGCACTCCGAAGCTGCGACAAAGGGGTCCAGGGTAGCTGATCTGGCCAATCACGGTAAAGGACGATTTCAACTCACGTGACCTTGAGTTCGTCCATTGGCCATGATGACGCCTGCTTCAACACCGGACGCCGAAGCCTCTCATTCTCCCAACCTGTGGCGCGTGCTTGTGTCGTAAACCCTCTCGTCACTCATTCTTGCTACGACGATAGCTACAGCTACCATCATGGAGTCAGAGCTTGCTCCCAAGTTTGCACCCTTTATCGGGATGGTGAGTCCTTCTCCTGAGCCAAACGAGCCCCTGACAGCAGTTACCTGACACGCTTTAATCCAGGGCGGCATCGCGGCTGCGATGATATTCGGATGTACGACTTCCTTTTCTTCCCCGAATTGGCCCCCGACTCTGCTAAATATTGTGTCCTCCTGTTAGGTGTCGGTGCTGCGTATGGCACGGCGAAGTCAGGGATTGGTATCGCCGGCGTTGGAACCTTTCGGCCGGATCTGATCATGAAGGTACGGCGAAGGCGCCCAAGACTCTTGATCGCATGTTGAACCCCAAGCTCACTGACATACTCCAGTGCCTGATTCCCGTTATCATGTCTGGTATCCTGGCCGTCTACTCCCTCGTTATCGCAGTCCTCATCGCCGAAGATCTCGCCGCTCCTTCATCGAAGAGCTACAGTCTATTCACGTTAGTCGATTGGAGGACAAGGTTTCCGTGATACATACCTGCTAACATCCGGCATAGAGGCTTCATGCACCTTGGCTGCGGCTTGTCTGTAGGGCTGACCGGGCTCGCGGCTGGATACTGTATTGGCATTGTCGGCGATAGCGGCGTCCGTGCCTATATGGCCCAGTCGAGGATATTCGTTGGCATGGTGTTGATCCTTATCTTTGGCGAAGTACTAGGTCTTTACGGGTAGGCTGCCTTGCTCATGCTATCTTGACTCAGCTAACTCTTGTGCTATAGGCTCATCGTTGCGCTTTTGCTTAACACCAAGAGTTGAACTCGACACGCTCAGGACGGATATGCTCTTTTCACTGTTTCACGGATGTTTACAACCAAATGGCCCCGGTCAATGTTCAATGTTCCTTCAAGTGTTTTCTTAGACGTGGTGCACATCCTCAACTGAGTCGATGTTGCGTTCTTACCTACTACGCGCCTCGAGAAAGACGGAATGCGTCGATATGAAGGCGTGGATCAAGCCTCGCGAAATTGTCAGGCTTTCAGGACCAGTGTCAACGAGCCAACAAATACGCAGCCCCGAGCACTGGCACAGAGGAACTCGAAGATGATTAGTACGCTGCAGGCTTTCCTCTACGAGCGCCTTTCCAGATACGAGGCCGGAGTAATATTAATACTAGGTACGAGGCAGTAGCACGAATAGACAACGAAATGATCAACAGTGAAGGTTTCAATTTATTTCCCATAAACGTCGTGAGATGCTCAAAGTCAGAGGCAGCTTGGATGGAGGAATCGACATCGCTACCAGCAACAAGCAGCGTCCGATTCATGCGAATCAGCAGATCAAACCTCCTCTATAGTAGTCGTCCGCCGATCCGCCTAAATAACGTCTTCCGCCGGCTGTTGGTCGCCTCTTGTCGAAACCGAGTCCAGTTCCTCTCTCGCTCCTCCCACGTCTTCATCTGAGCCAGCATCCAATCCCACTGCTTGTCTTCCTCCCTCAGCATGCTCTCTCCAACCTCGCGGGCTATCCTCTGCTGGCGGGCTTCGGCAGCCGCCTGCTCGCCCACCAGGTAAGGATCCTCCAGCGGACGGACAACAGGGCCTTCGCTGTTGTCACTCTGCCGGGTTATCGTAGTGTCCCGCATGCCAACCACCTCGGCCGCAGCCTGGAACCGTCCATCGATGACCCGCCGCTCCGCGACCTTGCGGTAGTGACGGGCCGCCGGGGCGCTACCAGCGGACCATGTGGGAATACGGAAGCTGTGCTCGTTGGGGACCCTCGGTGAAGCCAACGGCGGGAGCGGCGGTAGGCCAACCGGCTGTCTTCCAGTCAAGGAGCTTGATGCTGCGGAGAAGATTTGCCGCGGCGTCGAAGCTGCTGCGGTTGCTGCTGCTGGTGTCGTCGTAGCTGTATTGGTTGGCGCCGCCGGTGTATATGCTGGAGTGGCCTCATTGTATGTAGTTCTCGAGTGGTATGAAGGCACCTCCGAGACTGTCTCTGCCGTCAGCGATGTGAACGCTGCCTTGTCTCTGAGCATTCACCGCCATTACGTCACGCTAGCCGAGTGTTTCCCGGCAACTTGCGATAGTGTCTAAATGCATACGACCACGGAGCTTCAACATACCGTAAGAAGGAGCTGCTGAGCGGATTGAGGCTGTATCAAAGTCATCCGCGCTGTACCGCGGCGCAGACACATGCGCTGTCATGGTGATGGTGAGGCAGTTGCTCGAGAGCACCGATGGAACAGCATGCAGCTATGGCGGGAACGCAACAGATGGATTCCACGTTCTCCAACGTTGGTTCTACACAAAGAAAGCAAGCGAGCAAATGGATCAAGCTAATCAAGACTTGACGAAGAGTGAGAGTAAGTGAATACGCAGGAAGATCGCGGCGGCGAGGAGGTATGGTTTTAAAGACGGTCAGCGGAAGCTTGGTCACTGCCAGCCGGGGGGCACCGTTGTAGATGCCGTCACAGGTATACGGAATATGGAGCAAGACGAGGAGAGCGACGGGGGGGGTTGACGACGACTTGCTCGGCGCAATCCAGGGGGCATATGTATGCTTTTATGTTGCTAATGCAGGGCGGATTCACAGCTGAGATGCGGCAGCCAACGAGCCATCACGCGACTGTTGTCTCTCCGCAGACGGCTAATACTGTACCATTCGAGAACCGCGGGGGCGGGGAGAGGCGGCGGAGCAACCCTTGGCGCATTTGCCTAGAGCTTATGGGAGGAGGGACGAGGTCCGAGGGCGAATGAGCGGACGGCTTCGGGTCGTTTGGAGACCTTCGAGAGGCTTTACCGCCAACTCAACCTGGATACGGTAGTGGGCTGCTGCAGGTGAGAGCTCGGTTTGAGGTCGATGCTGTCCAGTGGCTTCGGCTGGGCTGGAGTTTGCTTGAGCTCCGTTTGTGCTGGCAGGGCATTGGCTGACATGTGCTTCTAGAAGACTTGTACTACTGAGCCTTGAGGATGGATGATGAACCGGATGGACTGCTACCGTCTGAACCGGAGAAACATGCTGTATATCTAGAGTCTGGCTGGAAGTTTTCCCACAGGCTGTTTGAGGAGACCCGTGGGTGACCCTGTATGCGTACAATATCGGCCGAGATTCTGCGAGATAAGGCAGTTGAGTCCCCAGTAATAACGAGCAACGGCTTGAAGAATATCACTCACGAAGACGAGGTAGGTAGGTACACGCTTCGTACCTACAGTAGCGAGTGGCACGTTGCGGTCAAACCAGGGATCAATTGGCCCGATTAGCCGTTTGTTGCGCAATTGTTTGCTAATCGAGCTCTCTTGGGCACGAACTGTATCTCCTCGTACCTGGCTCGCCATCTCAAGCTGCACTAACCTGGATTTGCCATGGCTGCATATGAGCTGCCTCCGTTTACCCTGTTTGCCTGTTAGTATCTCAATGCAAAGCGCCCAGAGATCCAGTGAGCAGAAGTGCCTTGCAGTGCTAGACGAAGTGCGGTGGAGTTGCGCTATCAAGACCGGGTCAGGTACCTCAGCTAACGGACAAAGTACCTGTGTTAGCGTGTTGCGCGGCTGGTTGCCGGTGACCGCGTAAATGGGTCACGCAAAAACGCGTGCTTCTCGTGCCGCTATAACAATTTCCAGGTCTTCTTCCACGACAAGCCTCCACTAGGTAGGTACCTACCTATGAATGCAGACTCGCACGAGCAGCGCAAAACACCAGCATGCTGCAAAGAACCCGTTTTATGCCATAATTATGAAGGCAGTATCCACTACCTGAGCACGGTTATGCCAACATCCGCCCACTTGTGCAGCCATGTCAGCCCGGGATTCAGAACCCCCAAGTGCGCAGCCTGAGAGCTCACGGCATTCTCGCCATATGCCCGCGCGAGCAAGCCTGGCCGTGAGGCAGAGAGAAGAATCCCATTCAACCACGGGCGCCAAACGGAAGCGCACCGACACGACTACAGCAGGGGGTGCGTCGCCAGCTTCTACAATGGACGACGACGACCTGGACGATGTGTACGACCCGGATCAGCCGCTGGAAGAGAGGCGCAAGGTCCAGCAGGGATTCCGCGATCTCCTCCGCAATATCACAGAACACAGCGAGGAATATCTGCAGGGCGATTCCCATGGCCTGCACGAGACGATTCTACGGGCAAACGAACTCTCCAAACAAGTGCGGCAGACTACAGAGGCTACCATTGATTCGCGACTGCTTGTCAGCACGACCGACCTGTCATATCGGAAAACACTGCGCCTCACCCAAGGCAGCCTCTCACAAGGCATTGACGTTGACGACTTTATATCGAAATGCATCGCATACATGCGAAACGGCGGCGGGGTCGCGAGCGAGGAATCCCTGGAGCTGTCGAGCACGCAAAGGCAACGAAGGCGGACGATGCACGATAGATCAAACGACGACGACACTGGCGATGTAGGAGACGAGGGCGACATGATGAACTGGGCTCATCTCGGTCGATTTGCCTGCCTGCCGTACATCAGGCGACCCGCGCTGCCGGGCTTTCTCCTAGGTCCGCTATCGGTGGAAAAGAAGGCACGCAAGGCGGCGAAGCGAAGCGCCCCATTCCGCCCAAATAGTCTGACAGAGACGAGGCCCGAGGTTCTCAACGTGGATGCCTTGGCGAAGAAGGAGAATGACCTGACTGTCATCTGCGGCAAAATCCTTCAGCAGCTTTATAAAATCCAAGCCGAGACCCAGCAAACAGTGGCAGACCTAATCACTGACGAGATGGATGAGGAGGAAAACACCCGAATCATGCACCAGCACGGGCTCCGCAGTACCGGAGGGATAGACCTGATGAGATTCGTCGTCAACCCCAAGTCTTTTGGACAAACCATTGAGAACCTCTTCTACGTTAGCTTTCTTATTCGAGATGGGAGGGTTGAGATTGACTTCGACGAGCACGACCTCCCTTCGTTAGGTGAGTTCCGCACCAGTGCAGAGCGCACATGGCTTCCACGCAGAGCGATTCTTCAACTGACACAGTGTTCAGCACCGGTAGATCGAGATGCAGAGGATACGGGATCTACCCGGCAAGCGACGTCTAAACACCAAGCCATCTTATCCATGGACATGGAAACGTGGCAAGACATTATCGACACAATGGGCCTCAAAGAACCCATGATTGAACATAGACGAGAACTGGCAGTATCCGGACCCGGCGCCAGGGGCTGGTACGGCTGAATATAGCCTTCGAGCGGCTGTAACGGTCGGCGACTCTTTGTGCTGGTGGAAGTACCGCCTCTCCCTGACGTTTCATACATCTCTAGACAAAGAAGCGATGGAAGAAGGATGATGAACATTTGATCGAAAGAGTTCAGATGGATTGTGCTCGCACGCTATGATCTTTATTGCGCCCCTTCACCCTTGGTGTGTCGGGTGTTCACCTTGTGTTCTATACATATTAAAGAAGCATGAAAACTTCGGATTCCTTGACGGAGCGCGCGGTGGCAGTGTATGCGAAGCATTGGGAAGCGACAAAGAAATCTTGTTTGAGATGGCCACTGGCAAAGAATTTTTGATGGAAACTAAAAACCTCTTTTAAGTTTCTACGCTTTGTTTAAGGCAGGCGTTTGTTATCTTGTGATGACGAGAAAGGATGCTTGTATATATCCAGTCTCTAGCAACGGAGGGCAATCCCCTCTCTGTGGCCCTGAAAGAGGACATTGTATTGAAGTGGCTGAGCACAAATATATATAGACATGGCCGCTCCTGCATGAACTACCAACTTGATGTTCTCCATGGCATTGCACTTCGTTACCGGTCCTCTCATCTTTCTCGCCCCCTGTTGAACTGATCATGCCTGGATACGGATACGGATCGCGTCGTGCTGAGTCCGACGAGGAGGACGCTTGGGAATACAAGAAACCCAACAAGGAAAAGAACGCACAGTTCATAGCCGGAAGTATACCTCGGCCTATACGAAAGATACGACGCAAGAAGAATCAAGACGGCGACCCTACAACAGTTGCATCTTCAACCAAAGAGGAACAACATGCTGACACGACTGCATCCGAGGAGGCTGCGGCATTGACTCGTGCGTACGAGGAGCAGCAGGCAAGAGGAGAGGCGGCGGCTTACGAAAACCCGCCAATTGAAGACGAGGAGTCTGATCGCGCGTCTTCTCGGGAGGAAGAGCAGAGCCCGACCGTTGAGCATTTCGAAGCGACTCTTGATCATGTCCCTGCCATGGCGCCTGGGCCGTCGTTGAACGATGAGCTGGGCTCGGATTACGACGGATACAGCGACAATGGCGAGATCGTCGAGGCCTCTTCTGACGAGGACGACCTTGACGTTGATCCCGTGGGTGCGAGTCCGCCGCCGCCGAGCAATGCCACGAGTGATGGGTCGAGCGATGCTGGGAACGACTTGGTTGAGTCTACCAGCACGGAGTCGGCTCGGAGCTTGGAGGCTGACGCTTTGGAGATGCGCCGAGAATGCGATGGCCTGAAGAAGGAGCTGGATTCTCGAGACAAGCAGATCGTAGCACTGATGGAGGAGCTGAAGTCTCATGACGAGAGGTCTACGGCACTGGAGGCGGATTTGGTTTCTCGTGACGAGCGGATTGCAGCTTTGACAAAGGACCTGGAATCCCATGACGAGAAACTTGCAACGCTCGAGAAGGAACTGGAGACTCGCGAGGAGCAACTTACGACTCTCACCAACGATCTGGAGTCTCGTCGTGACCAGAGAGTTGCGGCACTTGAGAAGGAACGGGAATCTCACGCCGAGGAGACTGACGCAATAAAGAAGAACCTGGCGTCTCGCAATGAGGAGATCGCAGCGCTCAGGAAGCAGTCAGAGGCTCGCAACAGTGAGATTGCAGCACTTGAGAAGGAGCTGGGATCTCGCAACAAGGAATTGGAATCTCGTGCTGGTAGACTCGGGGCAATGGAGAGAGAAGGGGAATCGCACAAGGAGGAATTGGAGTCTCGGGCTGAAAGGATTGCGGCAATGAAGAAGGAACTGCAATCTCGCAACGAGAAATTCGCCGTACTCGAAAAGGACTGGACACTGCGCGGCGAGAGGATATCTGAATTGGAGGCCCAGAACTCGCAGCTCACCAATGAAACAACCAAGACGGTCTCGACCTGTGACTCTGCCACCAATACCGAGGCATCCCCCGGAGACGCTGTTTTGCAACGAAACTCCCCCGGGGTAGACGAGAACCGTCAGCGAACTGTCACGGCCAAACTGGAGCAATTGTCATCGCCAGCGTCTCCTTTCGCCATGAAGACAGCCGAAGTGGTTCGGTTCGTCCAGCTGTGTTCCGCCATGTTGAAGACCTTTTATCTGGCCTGTATCAGCCTGGCGGGCACGGCGTCAATCAGAGCAAGATCATTCATCTCCTCTGTGGGCAGATCAGAGTCGTTCCAGAAGGCGGTAGATGCCGCCCAGCAATCGGTGCGGGCATCCGCCATCTATCTGGCAACGCCCTTTTGGATCATCCTGAGCTTTGCCATGTTCATGTCTATATGGCGCGAGAGGAGCTACTGGGTGCAAGCGAATGCTGTGACAAGGAAGCATTTGCTGAAGCATGCGACCGGAGTATCTGAGGTCGCGGACTGGGAGGTGTTTTTCGCCATTGGAAGTGCGGCAATGTCGTGAGTCGATATGAGTGGTACTGTATTGGATCAGTGTGCGGATGATGTTTGCAGTTGGTTGCAAGAGGTTCGATTGGCGTTTAACGCGGTTTCAGTCTGATTGTGTTGGAGCATTGTGTTGTCAGAGAGTGGAGAGTGGGAAATGGTGCCACGTTGAGCTGTTTGAAAGTTGAATATTATAGAGTGTCAATTTATGAAGCCTAACCGATGTGCGGCATTCTATATCATGAGGCGGCAGTTGAAGTTGAGTGCAGCCAATGAAGCCTTACCGAGGAACCCCCGCTGCACCCCGCGAAGTTCGGTTCCAACCTGTTCTACAACCGCGTACTTCGTACTAAGCGATTTTTGCCTGAATACCCAGGCATTGATGATGCCTGCTCCCGAATGGCATCAATTTGGCATCAATCTGGAGTGAGCATCATATTTGAAGCAAGAGAAGAAGAATACATGACACAGTGTTGAGGTGCAGAAAGCAGCCGCAATACTGGGTAATTGAGTTAGCCGCCGTAGAGAGTTTAAATCTCGACAACGTGGGCTCTTCAGGTACACACACAGCAACAACAACGAGGTACAACACGGTCGGTGAACGGTACCTTGGTTGACGATGATGGCAATCGAAGGTGCCGCACAAGAGGAAACTTGGCAGCTCTGCTAGCCGGAAAGACACGGAGGGTGGCCAGTAACCTTCACAGGCAGCTTGCCTGGACCCGTAGAAATCTCTCAGCCTCTTGCAAGATGGGGGGGTAAACTGGCAAGATGGGGTCAATTGGCCGCAAGACCCAAGGCTAGTGGCTGCACGTGACTCGGAAGAAAGCTCTTACCGGAGTGGTCGCTTTCCCGTCCTAAACTGCTCATTTTGAAAACTTCTCCCGGCCTTAACCACCTCATTCGCATATCCATCGCTGATTGCTCTCGGTCATCTGCCAAGATGTTCAAGAGGTGAGCCCTCAATCATTGAGCCCGTCGCCCAGCATGCGAATTGGATCCGCCAGCTAACCGTGCCCTCACCCGACAGCGGCGTTTCGTCCCTCGCCAGGGCTGCCCGCCCATCAATTACCGCTCGACGAGCTATCCGACCAGCCTTCCCTCGAACCCCCCTCGCGAGGCTTGCCAGCACCCAGAGCGTCGGAGATGGCAAGATCCACCAGGTAAGATGGTGTTTGGATGGAGAGGCATTGCTCAATGGAGAGAATCGTCGCTAATAGCCGTCCAGGTCATTGGTGCCGTCGTCGACGGTCAGTAAAAGGCCCTTGCGTTTTTTTTATGCTCTATACACGCACACCTCAACTATCAACGTGTGCAAGGAGCATTGTGGTGGCATTGAGCACGCGGCTGATTCCTTCCATAGTCAAGTTCGACACTGCTAAGCTGCCTCCTATCCTGAACGCCCTGGAGACCACCAACAACAACCAGAAGCTGGTCCTCGAGGTCGCTGTAAGTTACCTGTGCCGCGGTCGACGACGCTCGTTGTTTCTTAAGTCACTCGTCTGACACCTTTCATCCAGCAACACTTGGGCGAGAATGTTGTTCGCTGCATTGCCATGGACGGTAAGGAATCCTCGCCATTGTTCCCGTGGTGGGCATGCAAAAACTCATACAAACGATAGGTACCGAGGGTCTCGTCCGTGGTTCCAAGGCCACTGACACCGGTGCCCCCATCACCATCCCTGTCGGCCCTGCCACTCTCGGTCGTATCCTGAACGTCACTGGTGACCCCATTGACGAGCGTGGCCCTGTCAAGACCGACAAGTTCCTGCCCATCCACGCCGACCCCCCGGCTTTCACTGACCAGTCCACCTCTGCCGAGATTCTGGTCACCGGTATCAAGGTCGTCGATCTGCTCGCTCCCTACGCTCGTGGTGGAAAGATTGGTCTGTTCGGTGGTGCCGGTGTCGGCAAGACCGTCTTCATTCAGGAGCTCATCAACAACATCGCCAAGGCCCACGGTGGTTACTCCGTCTTCACTGGTGTCGGCGAGCGTACCCGTGAGGGTAACGATCTGTACCACGAAATGCAGGAGACCTCCGTCATTCAGCTTGATGGCGAGTCCAAGGTCGCTCTGGTCTTCGGTCAGATGAACGAGCCCCCGGGAGCCCGTGCTCGTGTCGCCCTGACTGGTCTGACCATTGCCGAGTACTTCCGTGACCAGGAAGGCCAGGATGGTGAGTTTCCTGTCGTTGAACCGGCTTCTGCTTTGCTATTTTCTTCTTGGACACGCAAGCGCTAACCTCGGCTCCACAGTCCTGCTCTTCATCGACAACATTTTCCGATTCACCCAGGCCGGTTCTGAGGTGTCTGCCCTGCTTGGTCGTATCCCCTCTGCCGTCGGTTACCAGCCCACCCTCGCCGTCGACATGGGTGGTATGCAGGAGCGAATCACCACCACCAAGAAGGGTTCCATTACCTCCGTCCAGGCCGTCTACGTCCCTGCTGACGATTTGACTGATCCTGCCCCCGCCACCACCTTCGCTCACTTGGACGCCACTACTGTCTTGTCTCGTGGTATTTCCGAGCTGGGTATCTACCCCGCCGTCGACCCTCTCGACTCAACGTCCCGTATGCTTGACCCCCGTATCGTCGGCCAGGAGCACTACCAGACCGCCACCCGCGTCCAGCAGATCCTCCAGGAGTACAAGGGTCTGCAAGATATCATTGCCATTCTGGGTATGGACGAACTGTCCGAAGCCGACAAGCTCACCGTCGAGCGTGCCCGAAAGATCCAGCGTTTCCTCAGCCAGCCCTTCACCGTCGCCCAGGTCTTCACTGGTATCGAGGGCAAGCTCGTCGACCTCAAGGACACCATTGCCTCCTTCAAGGCCATCCTCAACGGCGAGGGTGACAGCCTGCCCGAGGCTGCCTTCTACATGGTTGGCGACCTTGCTTCGGCCAAGGCCAAGGGTGAGAAGATTCTGGCGGAGTTGGAGAAGAACTAAAAAGGCCTCAGCTAGCTCGTCCCAAGAGCTGGGAATAGTCGGCCTGTGTATAGACTAGTATAGTAGTTAAAACAGCTATCTGATTGTAAGAGTTGTTCAAAACATGCTATCCTTGGGCTATGTGTACAAAAGATGAGAAACGTTGCAAACTATTAATATAAAAAAAAAATAATATTCCCACTATTTGTGTAGACCAGTGTGTACATTGTCCAGTAAATCCGCAGCCCATATATCCCCTCTTCCAATGCTTTCTCCGATGAAATTCAGCTTGTTCAATTAAGGAAGTGCATCTACGAGAGCTAGTTGTTGTTCAGAAGGCCCATTATCAGAGATCAAACAGCGATGTGGGACTAAGATCAAATAGCAATGTAGTACTTGGATCAAACAGCGATGTGGCAGTTTGTAGCTACCTAATGAGCATTGAGAGGTTCACAGCACCCCACCGTTTCGCCCATCTGTACGCCATATCCCGTGAAATTCTCTAGAGGCAAGGCGACATCTTCATCTCCCAGTATAATCTTGGCCAGCTGTGCGTGATCCTGAGCATCAAGAGCCGCGCACGGAACCTGCAGAAATGGCTGCCATTCCGCATCGAGGTAAAGGCAGATATCCCGCATCGTGCGGTCTCCGACACCTTCTAGCCACCAGACACTCCATTGAACGAGCTTGAAGAAGGCGGCAAAATACGCAAGGATGACCAAGGCGCGCGGTTGCAGCATGCGTGCGGCATCAATGTACAAGCTAGGAAGAAAGGTGAAGATTGTTATGGTTCGTAAGCTCATCATCGGGGAGGGGCCTTGCGCCAAGTCCATGTACAGACTGCCTAGATACTTCAATGTTTGATGATATGTTTCTCGCAATGAGTACTCGGCGTCACTGGGGCTGATGGAGGACATCAAGAGGAGAAGGTGAGGGGGGATATAGGCGGCCGCTTTTTCCACGTCAGACTTTGGGCGGAAGAATAAGCGGTTGAGGCCGCTTTCGACGACGGTGGATTTGGAGACGAGCTCCATGACGAGGAGGATGCCCTTCCACACGACTAGCCAGTCGAGGATATACAACTGCTTGCCGTCGGCTTCGCGAAAATGCTCCGACGACAAGGCCGTGAGGAGCAAAGAATTCGCTACCAGGGCGGGGAAGTCGCTCGGTTTGGCTTCTTCGATGGCCTTGCGGTATCCTGCCAGAGACTTGACCCGGTAGGACAGAGCGCGCTTGGCGTCGAACTGCTGGTTTAAACGCTGCATGTGCAGGCCAGCCAGGGCGAAGATGGAATCCAGCAGGAAGGGCGATTCGGGTCCATAGCGAACCAATAGGCTTCTCATGATGTACTTGTGCCCATCATCTGCGACGGTGGAAAAGGAAGTACACGTTTGCGTCGCATAGAACCAGAGTGCTTTCATATCCGCCTCGTCGATTCCCATCGGACAGCATAGTAGCTCGGCGGGTATGGAAGGAGACTGAATGCTGTGCTTCTCTGCCAAGGCGAGTATCGGCGTCGAGCACAGGACGGACGAAGTCGAAGATATGCTGGCGAGCTTGGTGGCTGTTGGAGACGCCGCGGACTTGATATGCGTCAAGGGCCCATCATCGACGGAATCCGACGACGACGACGACGGAGTCTCGTCTAGGCATTTCTGCGGCTTCGAGGGAGTGGCATAGATGCAGTCTGCCTTTCTCAGCCTGCACGACCGGCAGATCGGTCTCGCCTCGTCGCATTTGACCTTGCGCGCCTTGCAGCTCTGGCAGCCGGCCCTGGACTTTTTGTGAGGGCGCTTCGCATGGTAGGGCTTTGGCGGGAGGCTCTCTGGAGTTTGAGATTCGGAGAAGGCTTGCGCAAGGGACGTCTCAGCCATAGTTGCCGGCGAGAGTCTCTGGTGGACGTTCCATGTGGGAGGTGCTGGGAAGAGGCTCGTTGATGACGATGCAGATCGGGCATGCGAGGCAGTGAGGCTAAGCTCGGAAGGAGCCACGAGGAAGCACGCGCAGGCGCAAGCGCAGGGCTGTTTTGTTTCATCCCACCAAGCTTCTGATTATTAGGTACTAGTAAGGTAGGTAATACGGACGAAATGTATTGTACTGCAGTCAGATAATTGCATAGTAAGGTTGGTTAGTGCTGATAGCCTCGGCTAATGGACGATTTCACGGCGAATTCTCGCTGAGGAAACAACAAGCCATGCACCACCTTATTAGAGAAAGTTTCAAAGGTAATAATAGCAGATCAATCGAAACTCGAGTAAATCTACATGAATAACGTGAGATGATATACTGATAGTTTACAGATAGAGTTATAGGTAGCTTCGTCATAGCTTGAGCATCACTACGGTTATCTATCCAAGTTCACATGGATTCCATGCTATACCGTATCTGGTATTAGAGCACCTCGCAGCACCGTTCCGGTATAGCTGTAGACAGTCAAAGATTTCTGCGCTAAATCACTCCATACTCGCAAATCGCCAGCCAACTAGAAGTCGTATGATTCCGTCCCGGCCAGAGCCCGGCCATATGGAGCACCCGAATTAAATCCCCTCGCTGCACTACCGCAAAAGAAACAAACCACGTCAAACCCTCGCCAATTGAACCTCGCCCTCCCGCCTCCTCCCCGCAACTTCGAAAGCTTCAGACTAAACCTCCGGCTCGCAACAGCCAATTCCTTCCGATCGAAAAGGCTTTTTCCGCCCAAGATGCTGCGCTCCTCCGTGGTTCTGCGAGGCAATGCCCTGACGCAGAGCACCCGCCTGGCTGCGTCCCGCGCCATGTCGTCCCATGCGCTGTCCAACCCGACCCTGGCCAACATCGAGAAGCGCTGGGAGGGAATGCCTCTCCAGGAGCAGGCCGACCTGTGGATGGCCCTGCGTGACCGCATGAAGGGCAGCTGGACCGACCTGACCCTGCAGGAGAAGAAGGCCGGTAGGTGGTTGTTTGACGCTGCTTTTTTTTTTTTTTTTTTCCTCCCCCCAGAGCTCCGTTTGAAAATCCCTCCCGGACCCGAAGAGCTGGACAGCCGAGCTCGACTCGACGCAAGCCGGAGCTGCGGCATCGACTACGAATTTATTTTACTGCTCGCTTTACTTCAATGGGCCTCAGTGAGCTCGAGATACGATGATCCGGCAATCCGATTCATGCTTCCTTGATGCGGATGTCGAGCACCAACTTCGAGAAAAAAAAAATCAAAAAGAAGGAAGCAAGGCTGGAATTCAAGCTATCAGAACTCTTGGACCGAGTGGGCTAGGAATCGTGTCAATGGAAACACGGAGCAGCTTCTACTGTCCCCCATACGACACAACATACGCATCTACACACATTGCCTAACCCCGCCACTGCCGCTGCTGCTCATTCTACCGCGAATTGTAATCTCAGCTGCTGACCCGAGTCTCGTCACGATAGCATACTGGATCGCCTTCGGCCCTCACGGCCCCCGCACCGTCGACCCTCCCGGAACCAACGCTCGCGTTGCCTGGGGCGTTGCCCTCGGCCTCGCCGCCAGTCTCGCCCTCTTCGCCGCCATCCGAATGGCCGCCAAGCCTGCGCCTTACACCATGACCAAGGAGTACCAGGAAGCCTCCAACGAGCTGCTCAAGGTATGTAACATGCATGCAGCTGCTCATGCATCCCTCCCCTGCATGTGGCTTTTTTGGCAGGCCGGCACAGTTTGGCTGACCCCCGAATCCGAACAGCAACAAAACGCCGATCCCCTCACTGGTATCTCTTCTCCTGGATACAAGGGCAAGGGTGTCGTTCAGTCTCCTCCCAAGAACCAATAATCAAAACACACGATATCATCACTCGCTGCTTCGCAAAAGCTTGGAGCGGGCATGGGAGGCTTATATCAAAAACAATATCTGTACATTTATAGCTTAGTCTTAGAGAGTATGCAAGACGGCGGGGCTCTTCGCATGGCGTTGATCATTCAAGTGACGGGTCCAGGATGATACTGCCTCGTGCCTCAGTGTCATCATTCGTCCTCACCATTTTCCTTTTTCCGTCCAATAGTGAAGCTATTGACCAAATAGCCAGCCACACGACCCCAAAGTGTATAGTTGCCTCGAGAAGTGTTTGGGAGGGCAGCCTTTGTGCTCTGCTAGGTATTTCAGAATATACAAGCTCCAAATGCTCCTTCATGCTCAACCTCTACCTTCACCTGCTTGCCTCGGCTGCTCTAGCGAGTGCTGCTGGCTCTGTGGGTTGAACCGCTCTTCCTCCAGCCTCTGCAGAAGCTCATGCCGCCCATCCTTGCCCCAGTACTCTGCCTTCTCAAGTCCCTTGACGCAGGCTTCCGTAATGAGGACGTACGGCGTGGGGGCGTCAAACATTGGCTCGGCCAGGACGCGCTCCATCTCCATCTTCAGCCCTCGTGCGCCTGTCTCGGAGGCGAGGGCGCGTTCTGCGATGGCGCTGAGAGCTTTCTCCGTGAAAAACAGCTGAGACGGATATGTCTCGAAAAGCGCGGTGTACTGAGCGACCAGGCTATTGCGTGGTTCTGTGAGGATTCGGTAGAGGTCTTCCTTGGACAGGGGACTGAGGGCGCAGAAGTTGTGGAGTCGGCCTATGATTTCAGGGATGAAGCCAAACCGCTGGAGGTCGTCGGACGACACCAGGTCTAATGGGGTGAAGGTCGATGCCGCGTGCGGGCTGTAGTGCGCCAGGTGAGAGTACGTCTCGGGCGGCAGCGTGTAAGAGCCCGCCGTTCCTGCGTGCCGGCTTTGCACGTCGCCCCCGAATCCCATCGCTGGCTTTGACACTCGTCGAAGGATGATCTTGTCCAGCCCGACGAAGGCGCCGCAGAAGACGAAGAGGATGTTGGTGGTGTCGACAGTGTACTGGTCCACCTTGCCCGGAGGACTGCTCACTGGCATCGAAGTGGTCGGCGGGCCAGCGGCATTGTAGTTTGGGGGGATTGGCGAAGCCGTACGAGAGGAGCGATTGTCCTTGGCGTTGACAGTGACCTTAGTTCCCTCGACGAGCTTGAGCAAGGCCTGTTGAACGCCCTCACCGCTGACGTCCCGGCCCGTGGTTGTCTCTCTCCTGGCGAGCTTGTCAAACTCGTCTAGGACCACCACACCGTGCTCTGCTGCCTTGACATCGTAGTTGGCCTCAATCAGCAGCCGCTCGATGCAAGACTCCACGTCCTGTCCTATGTAGCCTGCTTGGGTCAGGGAGTTGCAGTCGCAGATGGTGAGCGGCACCTGTATCTTTTTGCTCAGGGTTCTGAAGTGCATCGATCAGTCGAGTGATTCAACACCATGGCGTCCACAAGCCCTTACTCTAAGATGTACGTCTTGCCAACACCAGTCGGCCCGATGACGAGGATGTTGCTCTTGTCAATCTTGACATGCTCGGGAATAGCCGGTTCTTCGGATTTGAGAATAGCAGCCGAAGAACCCCCCTCTGATGCATTGTAGTCGTGTGGCTGGCGTGCCGAGGAAGTCTGACCGGGAACTTCGTCTTAAATGACCGTGTTACCAACACGCAAGCTTGAAGCGTGGTATGAGCAGTCAAACTTACCTTCCAGAGGGGACGAGTCCCAGCGCCTTTGAGACAGCTCCCTGTCACGTGCGAACCGTTGACGCATCAGCTTCTCATGCTTCTCTTTATCCTCCTGCTCATGCTGCCGCCTTCTCCTCAGGTTCTGATAGTGGTTGAAGATGGCAGCGCAGATTGTCTTTTTGGCACGGTCCTGGCCCACGACGTATTCATCCACCCGCCGTTTCAAATCACGAGGGTAGAACTTTGGCACTCCGAAATTCACTTTTCTAAACATGGGGCCACGGCCAGACTCCACGGAGGGATCATAGCTCCCGGTGAAGCCAGAGCCGAAGTCTGGCGTCTGCTTTGATCGAAGGGGCGCATGCACCGAGAGATGCCGGCTGCTGTGGCCCGCCTGCACAGTGGCTCTGTATTTCAAGATGGGGAGAGGATGCCAGTGGGATGAGAGACGGCGTCGGCAGATGGACATCATCTTGAGGAATGGGATATGCAACCTGGCATATCTGCCTTTTGGAGCGGGAGATGGCGATGACTGGGTGGTGAAGTGAAGAAGATGATGGGCGTGGCGAGCCCCTCAGGCCATACACGGGAGTTCAGGGTAAGAGGCCAGCCAGTGTCGAGAATGAGGTGGCAATGGTCCGCGTGCGCAATCTCACAAATATTTCCAGAGCTTTGGAGGCAATAATAGACTGCTTTCCAGGGTTCGTCGGGAAGGAAAGCATGTGTTTGTCCCGGTCAATCGCGTGCAAAGTAGCGGTATGCTCCTCATAAGGATGACTGTGAAGCAGCATCTGTTGGGAGGTCCGTATGTAGCAACGAGATGGGTTGGGACGGGGATGCGACGCTGAGATAAGCAGCAGCTCTCCAAAGCTTAGGTACTGTAGTAAGGCGTGACGAGTCAGTTTCCCAGCCAATCAGCGTAATGCGGAGGCCTTGCTCCAGTTGCGAAAGCCTCCCGGTTCATGCCTGCGAAGGGATGCTGAAGGACCTTGCGGCATGTTACCTTGATCGATTTTCTGTGCTGTGAAACAATGCAAAATGCAATGAAGCTTTCTGGCGCAGATATGCCACGAATAGACAAGGGTTCTAACAGCGAATAAATAACCAGTAATAGTCTAGATCATCACATGTGAATGGAGCTGTCAGGTCGAGACTTTGGTTCCACTTACCCCATGAGTCCACCTAACAAGGTCGGATAGGGATTGACAAACTCGATCGGAAGACAAAGCCATCCTCCAAGATCCTGACAGCTCTTTGGGCACCTGACCACGAGTCTGAAGAAAAAGGTAGGTCATTCACCTACTACCATCTCCCGTATTATATTACCTGACAGGAGACCTCACTTTCTAAATGCTGCTATCAATGGCCCTAATTTGTAGAGCTTCTCTGCATGATGTCAGAAACTAGTACAAGAGCAGGTCCGCGGAAACTCCGCGGCAATTTCTTCCAACAAGCGCATCTCCCAATGCCCATGGGCGCTGATGGCAACCGCTATTCTTTCAATCCATGGACTCTTTATAGTAGAAGGGAAAAAAAGAGCTCTTGGCTTAAGCAGCTGAATTATATTCCAGAATGGGCCGGCAACCGAGACAACGCCCAATCTCGTGCCACTTGTGTAGGGTGCGCAAGTTGCGCTGCAGCCGCCAGTTTCCCTGCTCCAACTGCACGTCTCGCGGTGTCGTTTGCCAGCATGAAGGGATCGCGGTCTCGGCAGCAGCGGCGGCGGGAGGACAGCCGCAGCTCAAGTCTCCGGCTCTGAAGGATGCGTCGACGCTGGAGCTGCTGGCTCGCCTGGAGCGGCTGGAGAACATCGTCGCCGCCCAGGGGGCCGGGAGGGAAGGCAAAGAAGCGGACAACCCCAGCTCGAGCTCGAGCTTCAACCCCAACTCCAACTCGAACTCCAGGAAAGGGGTAGAGGCGCCACCATCAGAACGAAGCCGTCCCATCGCCTCACGCCCGGTGCCACCTCGACTGCAGCGCTTGACAGCCGACGCGCTGGAGCTTGAGCGATCCTGCTCCGACCAAAAGTTGACGGTGAGCCCGAGCATCCTCTCCTACCCACGGGCCTGTCTCTGCGCGGTAAGGAGTGCGTTCGTGATGAGACTGAGACTCAGAGCAGGACTCCTTGATATCTGATCCCATCATCTTCCGTACCTGTCCCATCCGGTTGGCCCCAACGCAGCCGTCGTATGCTTTCCAGAATGGCCCCCCAACGTCCATGGCTGGACCCATGGATGCCATCAAGTGCATCTGGCTGCCTCGGCGCGATGAGATGCGCATCATTCTTCAGAAGTACATAGCTGATATCTCCCTGTTCTACCACATCATCCACGTCCCCACAGTCCAGAGCCTCGTCGAAGACATCTACACAGGGCTGGAAGCAAACGTCCGCGTCGACGTGGGCGGGATTCTGCTCCTCCTTAGCATATGCGCAAGCACGACGTATGCGTGGTCGCCCCCTGATGATATCCGGTGTCTGTTCTCAGATCATGTCGAGGCGAACGCGCAGTCCACCTTTTGGATCAAGGAGGCGCTGGATGTCATTGACCACGCGCAGAGGACGGCACATGCGTCGATGGAATGCATCCAGGGCCTCATCATCCTGTTCTTTGTCTTTTGTAATCACGAGAGTGTGTCATTCCGGGCCCGTAGTGTCTTCATGTCGGCCATTGCAATGGCAACAGAGCTATCACTGCATCGTCTCGACGATCCCCAGGGCAGTCCCATGGGGACGCTTCTTCGAATGAGCGAGGCCAAGAAGGAAATCGCCAGGAGAGTCTGGTGGTTCATGGTTGCAACTGACTGGTGAGTATCCGACCCATCGACATCGAAGGGCAAGCCAAGGCTCCCCTCAAAGCCCTCGTACTGACCGATTCCAGGACACTTGCTCAGTTCAACTGTCCCCAAGAAGGCTTCTATCTCATCCACCAGAACCAGATGGCGGTCAACAAGCCACGGAATGCAAACGACGAGGACATCATGGAAGGCGTGGAAATCATTGACCGGCCGGTCACAGAGGCGACCTGCATCTCTTACTTTGTCCAGCGCATCCGCCTGGCAGAAGTCTGCCGAACATTGCTTGACCGGGCGCCCTTGGGCACGCCGACTTCGGAATCCTCGGTGTACAAGGGGATACTGGAAGCGGACGCAAAGCTCAACCAGTTCATGCGGGAGGCCCCGGACTTCCTCTCCCTCGAGTGTTCACATCTGGACAGTCTGCCCATCACCGACCCCAGACGCTCGCCTTTCATCACCGCGCAGCGCTACATGCTGAATCTGCTGCTTCATCGGCAGCTGTGCAAGATTCATCTTCCTTATCTGGCCCAGGGGACTGTCGACCCTGCCTATGCGTACTCACGCGACGTCTGCCTGAGGTCGGCAAGGGTGGTCTTTGAGCTTGATCACCAACTGCAGGGAGAGTGCTTGCCCTTCTTCAACTCTCGCCTGAGGCTGGCCATGGTTCTGCGGAGCCTGTTCCTGGCCAGCATTGCACTCGTATTGAACGCTTGTCTGACGGGCGATGCCGAAGATACTGGCGAGGGAGAAGACGAAATCGCCGGCGCGTGGAAGATTTTGCACGAGGCACAGGGGCAATTTCCCCCAGCGGCGAAATTGCTGGAGCTGTCTATTCAGATCCTCAGGAAGTACAAGATCAAACATCGCGCTCTGGATCTTCTGCAACAGCAGGTCGCGGGCATGTCGCCTTATGGCGAGTCGTTTCCGATGACTCCGGACTCGACGAATCATGATATGCGTATGGGTGCGATGCAACAACAGAATATAGGTACGGGCACGGGCACGGGCACGGGCACAGGCACAGGCACAGGCACAAGCGCCGAACCGGACAATGTGTTACTGGAGCAGCAATGGCAAATGCTCGAAGGGAAGATGGATTTGAACACGATAGACTGGGATAAGTTATTCTGGGGTATCGACGCCCCGTTTATATGATCTAATGACATGACATGGTATCTTCTGACGAATCAAGAAAGCTCCTTGTCTGGCACTGATGATGAAGAAGTGACCCTTGGACCAAGTACTACTGGCATATATTTCCCTGCTTTCGTACCTCGCACCAAGACACAGACGTATACCTGGAGGAGAGCTCGATTTGATCTGCAATGTTAGAATTCCACAAGCTATTATTGTCCAGCAGCTAGTAGGTAGGTCCATACTTCTCCCATGGCCTTGGCTCATGCTAAGTGATACTGTCTCGTTTCAGGAGAGCGTACTCTTCAGTCTAGGCTCTGCAGTTTACTATTTCTTGGTCGTGTCTTCTACGCATGCATAAAGATCAGCCATCCGAGCCTCCATGAAATGCTGTTATGAAAACGATTCTTACCTCGCACTTTCTCGGCTGGCGCGTTCTCAGGGGGAGGCGCAAAAAGAGGCTGGAAAGTGTAGAAGCCTGGTAGGATACCTTTTAGCATTGTTCCTCTTTGCATCGACATATAGGTAGGTACACTTGGCTAATACTGACCGCCAATGACACCGCAGAATACTGTGAGCGCAAGGGGCAGCGCTCTTTGAAAGCCGCCACTCATGATGTTGGTGCAGATGGTGGCAGGCAATTGGTACCGTAGGTATGATTTGAGTCTTATGAGATGCTTGGTGCTTGATACAATCAGAATTCCGGGCTGAAGTTGAAAATCCGAACTAGCATGAATGCGCGTTAGTGCAATGCCGTCTCAGAAGGTCAATCTGGGTGGGGCAATATGTACTAGGTAGGTCTCATGGAACTGTTCATATAAAGTATGTGCAACGCCTGAGAGAAGATGTGGAAAATCACTGTTTCTGGTAGGCTTCTGTTGATTACTATGTATCCTCAATGCATATTCAAGACAGTTAAATGATGCCTGTCATTGAACAACTCTGATGAAGACTTCTTTGCAAGATATAATGCTATTACGTCATCAGAGGTAAAAGTGCCCCAGATCCCAAACGTTGTTTCAACGGCCACTGAATATGCAGCGAAAGTTCTATGGTGGGATATGAAGACATATCGGTGGTAGACATTGAAAGAAATTAGGGGATTTTTAGTTCAAGAAGTTGGAGCTGCGTTGCTGAATGGAGTTGGGACAGGCTCGACCCATTTTCAGAGGTCACAAGAGGGTGACAATATGAAGCGCCCCCAAACGACGCTTGATAGAGTGAGTAACTAGCAGGTAAGTACCTACTAACAATCCTTGAATACGATCAACGTGCTACGCACTGCATCTTGTGGCATGCAAGAAGGCCTGCAAGATGTAGCTCGATAGTAGATCAACACTNGCTGCCCGCCTCATTGGTCAGATTGTTTCCCAGTCCGCCGCCCCCGCCCCCTCATTTGCTGTCAGGGTGTATAGTAGAAGCGTGCATCTACTTTGTTCATAAACTTGACTGGAAACGAAAGGGGCGTTTTGTCGCCTCACCGTGAACTTGCTCCAAGTGGCGTCCCAGCCGTGCCCAATAGGAGCTCGCCCGCCGCATCGCCCCCGTCTCTGCAGGCGGCTGTCGTTTTTGGCGAGAGGGCATTGGATCTCGGCTGCGCAACCAACAGGACACACAGTGTGGTGCTACGGTGACCTCGTACGGTTGCCCTGCGGCGGTCAACAACTTGGAAGCTGCTTGCTGGACCACTGCTTCCCCCGTGAGCTTGTCCTTGTCTTGTCTTGTCTTGACCTCTCATGGACGACATCACCTCGTGCTTCGTTGCATCTCTCCGCGTACTTGCACATGCTGCGCGCTCCCGCTAATGCAGCACCTCTGCAGCCTGCCTAACCATCGAGCGGCTACGATACTCTTTCGACAAACTTACCACTTACCCAACAACTCATCATCCACCTTGGTTCTTGGTTCTCATTCTCATTACGCTCTTTTTTTGTTGTGCACCAGCTGCGATTCTCTCTCCACCGCTCGTCTGAGACATCCCTGTTCTCGTGGCCCCTCTCGTCAGCCCTTGGGGGGGGCGTAAACTTCCAGGCCGCCTCGCTCCCCATTCTGCTCTGTCGCCAGCCAGCCGCTTCCCCAACCGCTAGCCGCCGTACGCTCGCGCTCTCGCCGCAACTATAAGGACGATCCATCACCAACCAAAACCCGACGCAGGCCCGCGCTGGACGAGACAGATCCCCCTCCCACCCCGAGACAAGATGCCGGTGCTGCTGCTTGACCAGCCCTTCGCCGTCATCCTCGATTGAAGCGACGATTGCCGCATCCAGCCATGGCGACGATTGCCGTCCCCAGACCCGCTCTGCCTCCCAAGAGCGCATCGCAGCGCGGAAGCACTGCCGTCGATTCGTCCTCTCCACTTGAGTCGCTCGGGCTGGCATCGCCCCCACAATTGCCAGGCTCCGTTCCCATTCCCATCTCCAACAGCCGCAACCCTGTCTGCTTATACGCGGCCGACGACGACTCGGCCTCGTATACGCATTCCCCTCCCCCAAGCCATGTCCGGGCCCATCCCCAGGCTTCCCTTCTCTACCCGCCCGATGCCTTCCTCCGGGTCGACGGCGAGCATGTGTCGATGTACGAGATAGATGCCGCGAGCGTGGCTGAAGCACTGGACTATGCCTCTCGACGACCTCTCCCTCCCCCCTCGCTGGTCTTCCCCTGGCTGCACGGACTGCATCCCGAAAACCACACCCAGCGCACCTTTTTCGATGGGCATCGGTGCAGCCTTGGGACCACGCCAAACTGCCTGAGGGCAATCACCATTGTCAAGGCAGATGGCGATCTCAACGCTGCCCGCCTCAAGGGCGCCATCGCCCCCGCAGAGTTCATGCGGCTCGGGGCCGCTCCCGAATTCATCGATGCGGACCCTTTGTGTGGCCTGTCAGTTCGCAACTTTCACATTCAGCCTGCCAAAGTCGCTGCGACGTCAGACATCATCGTCTACGGGCTGGACCCAGACGAGAATCGCAGGGTTGCATGGCAAGTTGCTGTAGCCCAGAGGCGATGGCGAAACAAGCAGCTTGCGCAGGCGAAGGACATGCCCGTGTATAACACGTTCGTCTGTACAAGCCCGTTTTCCGTCTTTGAGGAAGCCCATGCGGATTTGGTGGCTATCGATGTCACCGGTAAATGCACCGGCCGGGTGTTGGATCTGGCACAGCAGGAACACCAAGAGATGCGCAACATGACAGCGATCTCCGAGATATGCCACAACGTCTACCTGGGCCCTAGCCCTGAGCCTGGGAGTGTCGAGGAACAGCGCTTTGATGTTCTCATCGAGTGCAGTGACACAGGCCGGCTGGATCCGAGCGCCATCCAGTTCATCGCTGAGCATCCTGGCCAGCTGCCTCGCCCAACCTCTATTTGCTTTCCATCATCCGGGAGTGTCCTGCCCCCGACTTGGTCTCAGGCCGAGGCCGACGCAATCATCAAGACCTGTAAATGGATACACCGCATCTCCCATAACACTGTGCCCGAACCCCACACCACCAGCTCCCAGGATAGCGATGCGCTGCAGCATGTCAGGTCTCATAACCCAGCTGCCGCCAACGTGGGAGGTCGAAAGGTCCTCATCCACTGCCCCGATGGATACACGGAGTCAACGCTCCTTGCTATCGCCTATTACAGCTACAATACGGGATTGCCCGTGCCCGATGCTTGGATCAAGCTTCATACCACTGAACACCGTAACTTCTTTGCTTACCCCTCTGATGTATCACTCCTCTCAGCCATAGGCCCTCGTTTGCTGTGCGAGTCCCCAATGTCTTCGGGAAAAAGCCTGGAGGACATTGCCAATCTCGCGAGAAACGAGCCAGCGTGGTTTTCTGACCTTGATGGCTCGCTCCCCAGCCGCATCTTGGATTACTTATATCTGGGCAATCTTGTCCATGCGAATAACCCTGAACTCCTGGCGCAGCTCAACATCCATCAGATACTCAGCATTGGCGAGTCTGCATCGTGGACACAGGAGGATCTGGAGAAATGGGGCTCAAGCAACATTTGCTTTGTCCAGGGGATTCAGGACAACGGCATCGACCCCTTGACTGAGGAGTTTGGGCGCTGCCTTGAATTCATTGGTAAGCTTTGCACATCTCGTCTCCTTCGTGATCTTCGAAAAAAGGAAGAAGAGTACTCGATGGGCTAACGAGATTATATAGGCAGGGGAATCCAGAAAGGCACGGCGACGCTGGTCCATTGCCGCGTCGGGGTCTCCAGAAGTGCTACCATCTGCATAGCGGAGGTCATGCGGGCGCTCAATCTCTCGTTCCCGCGCGCGTACTGCTTCGTCAGGGCGCGCCGCCTCAATGTCATTATCCAGCCTCATCTGCTCTTCGCCTACGAGCTCTTGCGCTGGGAGGAAGTCCTCCGACAGGAACGGGGCTCTCTGGACCCGTACAAGCGGGAGATGGAATGGGGGGAGATTGCGCGAGAAATTGCCCTCATGAACCGCCCCTATTCTAGATGAAGATGCACTGGGGCGGGGTGTTGATGCCTTTGGTATTTGCAAAGCTGGTTTTTTTCCCCCAAGTATCCAGTGTGCTGGTATGGTTTTTGGATGAAACGGCACAATTTTTTTTTTCTTTTTTTTGGTTGCCTGGATCTCGAGCTGGAGTCTCGGGGCCTGTATCCCGTGTTTGGGTTTTACTGTGCGTTTACCATGTATAATCATGATGGATGATGATTGTCTAGCTCTCTTGCTTGTGTATACCTAAACGACTCGACGTAATGATTCGACCCAACAGTGACGCCTGATTCCTAAACTCCCTACCTGGTCCATGTGACATTGTTCAAAAAAGGAAATCCCGGGAGTTGGCACCAGAGTCATCGGAATTTGCTTCAAGTACCCATCTGGGGGAACTGAGTAATTTGAGCCTCACAATGACCTGCTGTCTTACCTCTCAGACGTGCTACCCATGCCCGCACCCAAGCCTGATCAGAGAATTGGGATGTAGCGGTATCTATCACCGTTGACATATCCAGCCTCATTTGTTAAGCTGAAGGATCATTTTTGCTGTCGCCCTCTAGAACTCTATGTGGTGAGGATTCTTGTCAGTAACTTCTGGCCGCTGCAGTGGTGTAGCCTCGGTTCCAAGAAAAGGGGAGTTCCTTACGAAAACTGTTTTACGAGATAGCCCTCTCCGCCATGCTCCATATCGATATTGTAGACGTAAAAGCCGCCATCACTTGTTACCACCATGACCTGAGGGCTGCTGCTACTCATTGCGACGACGCTGCGCAGGGGATTGGAGCCTTGCCCTCCAGATAACCGAGCCCCGTGTCCGGCAGACTTGGGGATTTTGATATAGGCAAAGTCTCGGAGAGGTTCCCACATCTCAGTCACAGACTGGGGGAGATAGGAGCCTACAACGCCGGCAACTCCTCGGCCCATGATCTGGGATGAACGCCGCAGCATACTGCTGAAGGAGCCGCTGGGGCCGCGATTGGCTGGCGTGGCACTGGCATCAGGAGCAGGACCATTGCTTCCAAGCTCTGCGGATTCACTCTTGGGGGATTCAGTCGTGCTATTACTGGGCGAGTCTGCACCATCGTGGCTTCGCGCCCGGGACCACCGATCCTGTCTTGGAGAGCCCAGGGACTCGATGGGGGCACCAGCTGGAGTGGTGTGTCCGGGTGGAGGGCTGAGCCGAAAGATGTGGACAGTGTCTGACGCCGAGGAGACGCAGAGCAGGGTTGAGCTGAGGTTGAAGGACATGCTGTAGATGGTCGAAGGATACGTCCCCCGTCGGAACTGATAGAGCTTTTGGCCTCGGGGCACCGAGAATATGCGGATAATGGTGCCGGTCTCGCTTGCAGTTGCGAGCATCGTCCCTTCACTGTTGAGGCTGATGCAGGATAATGGCGAGCGATGGGCTTCTATAACATTAACGGCCTTGAGTGTCAAGGTGTCAAACATCAGGACTTCGCCAGACGTGGGCGCAACGTATGCCGACTGCGGCGGAGCATGGGGCGGCCGCCTGGTATCGGTCTCTTCCCTGGGCTTGGGAAGCGGATATGCGATGAAGCAGTTCTCGGACGATGCTGATAGCGCGCATATGGCCGACGGGTTCGGCGAGGTGGGGATGGTGTAGAGAAGGCTCATGTTGCTGATATCGTAGAGGTAGATCTCCTCCTCGAGGACAACGGCCAGCCGCTTTCGATTGAGTCGGACGGCCAAGACGGCGGATGGGAAGGTCAGCTCGCATATGACCGACGCCCTCTGCAGTTGCAGCGATGAGCAACACGTCAATATGGTTAGTGGTTGTTGTTGTTGCAGCTAGGCACCCACCTTTGTGTTTTGGATGATGAGATGGCGAGGAGAGAGGATCAGGGCGACGAGAGATGTGGAGAAGAGCATTTCGATGATGGCGACATTGCCGTCATCGCTGCTGAATATCCGCGAAAACGGATCCGTGTGGTTGATGCCGAAGCCTTTGGATGTGCCTGCGAACAGCCCGTCAGCCTTTCCCTACCAGGGCCGCCAGAAGAGGGCAGGGCGCATCGCCCAACAGCTTGGGCCAGGGCATTTTACCAACAGCGAGGCAGCTATGGTCTTGGTTGAAGGTGATGAAGTTGAGAGTTGGAGTCGACATCGTCGTGGTGAGGCGCGAGATGCCCCGGGGCGAGGAGAGGTGTGAGGAGCGAGGTCACTCGGCGTGGGCTCTGTCTGTCGTGTCGCTGGGGAAGATGACGTCGATGGAGCTGCGCGAAGGGTCGTGTCGACGAGAACGGGCCCGGAGAAGGCAGACGGGAGGAGCGCGGTCAGGACAAGTCAGCTGTAAGAGAGCGCAGGTGGCAGCGGCTCGTGAGTATCTGGCCAGGATTAGGTAGACTTGTCTGGTGTATCGAGTTGCTGCTGGTATGCGACAAAGTCACAGGCGGAACAGACGAGGAGGCAGCAAGGCATGTGCAGCAAGCTCGGGGAAGCTTCTGATAGGGCGCCTCTTCCTTTAGCGGTGCAAAGTACCGCCGCGGTACAGGTACCGCTTGAGGGGTACTTTGGTACTCCCATGCCCGCTTCTTTAGTGGCCCGCACACCTCGAAGGACCTGACAGCTGCCCCGTGATTACTACTAGTAGTACTACTATCAAGTTTCTTCCCATCGAGTACGATGGAATACAAGCAATTGCGTCTGACTTTGTAGCGGCTAAAGAATACTGTATATCCGAGTCATCTACTACTGGTAGTTACCTAGCCTGAGCTCAGACGCGTACTCAGTACATACAGTAGGACGGGGACACGGTGGATGTTGTCAAGCAGTGCTGAGTCTAGGTGATTCCAGTCATTCTCACCGGCGGCAGAGGGCCGTGTGCTCCTTTCCCCCGAACAAGCAGGTTTCTGGACTTGCAAAGGAGACACCACCGTATCACTTGTACCTACCCGACCAACCAACTGACAGTTCGCACAGATCGTTCTCTCATTACCTAATCCGCACTTGTCCTCCAACCCTTCTGCGGCTTCTCATTGGGAGAAACCAGCCCCAAGGTGGAGCAGGCTCGCCGCTGTCTTCAAGTTTGGTCCGTGGTACTTGCGTCTATAGGGGGCTCATTGTTCCGGCAAGGCCGATGCGCCCCCCCTAAGCCCAACCAGCCCAGCCAAGTCACCCGCCCTATTCTCGTTAACCTAGGCTATCCAGTGGCCACGGAGCGGTATTATTACCCGCTGCCGTCATAGTTTTTTCGCTCCAGGTGACTGCTGCGACAGCCCGAAATTCCCAATTCAAGACTCGACGCCTCCCCATCGAGCAAAACTCTGCCTCCTTCTCCTCCTCACGACTTACTCCGCCGCTCATTTCGCGATTGCTCCACGGATTGGGTCTGATGCATGCTCAAACGCTCCAGTAGACCTTTCTGCTCTTGCTAGGACTCCGACATCTCACAGCTGTTCGCCATGTGGAGGAACTCTCTGCTGAGGGGCGTCCAGAGCGCCCGCCTCGCCACGAGGCCGGCGAGGCTTGCCGCTCTTCGCAGGCCCTTGCCCTTGACCACGAGGCGCCTGTACGCCGCCACAACGACAACCTCCAATGCCACGGCCACGGCCACGGCCTCGGCCCCCGACCCCAGCGACAACTTCCTGTCCGGAAGCACTGCCAACTACATCGATGAGATGTACATGCAGTGGAAGCAGGATCCCAAGAGCGTCCACGTATCATGGCAGGTCTACTTCAAGAACATCGAGAGCGGCGACATGCCCATCTCCCAGGCCTTCCAGCCGCCCCCGAACCTGGTCCCCGGCATGACAGGGGGCGTCCCTCGTCTTGCCGGCGGCCTGACCCTTGACGACGGCTCCGACGTCACCAACCACCTCAAGGTCCAGCTGCTGGTGCGCGCGTATCAAGCCCGCGGACACCACAAGGCTGACATCGACCCCCTCGGCATCCGCAACACCTCTGCCGGCTTTGGTAACATCAAGCCCAAGGAGCTGTCTCTCGAGCACTATGGCTTCACCGAAAAGGACCTCGACACCCAGTACACCCTCGGACCCGGCATCTTGCCCAGATTCAAGCGGGAGGGCCGTGACAAAATGACCCTCCGAGAGATCATTGCTGCATGCGAAAAGATCTACTCTGGCTCATATGGTGTCGAGTTCATCCACATCCCCGATCGCGAGAAGTGTGACTGGCTGCGCGAGCGCCTCGAGGTGCCCCAGCCCTTCAAGTACTCCATCGATGAGAAGCGCCGCGTTCTCGATCGGTTGATCTGGAGCTCCAGCTTCGAATCGTTCCTCGCCACCAAGTACCCCAACGACAAGCGATTCGGTCTCGAGGGCTGTGAGACCCTGGTTCCCGGCATGAAGGCTTTGATTGACCGCAGCGTCGACTACGGTGTCAAGGACATCGTCATCGGCATGCCTCACCGAGGCAGACTGAACGTTCTGAGCAACGTCGTCCGAAAGCCAAACGAGTCCATCTTCAGCGAGTTTGCAGGATCCCTCAATGCTGGAGATGAAGGCTCTGGCGATGTCAAGTATCACTTGGGCATGAACTTCGAGCGCCCCACGCCTTCTGGCAAGCGCGTGCAGCTCTCCCTCGTCGCCAACCCCTCCCACTTGGAAGCCGAGGACCCTGTCGTCCTCGGCAAGACCCGCGCCATCCAGCACTACAACAACGATGAGAAGGACCACAAGACCGCCATGGGCGTCCTGTTGCACGGAGATGCCGCATTTGCAGCCCAGGGTGTTGTGTACGAATGTCTTGGATTCCACTCTCTGCCGGCCTTCTCTACCGGCGGCACCATCCACCTCGTCGTCAACAACCAGATTGGTTTCACCACTGATCCTCGATTCGCGCGATCAACGGCCTACTGCACGGACATTGCCAAGGCCATTGATGCCCCCGTCTTCCATGTCAACGCCGACGACGTCGAGGCCGTCAACTTTGTCTGCCAATTGGCCGCCGACTGGCGAGCCGAGTTCCAGCATGACGTTGTTATTGACTTGATCTGCTACCGCAAGCACGGCCACAACGAGACTGACCAGCCCTCCTTCACTCAGCCTCTCATGTACAAGCGCATCCAGGAGAAGGTGCCCCAGATTGACATCTACGTTGACAAGTTGCTGAAGGAGGGCACCTTTACCAAGGAAGACATTGAGGAGCACAAACAGTGGGTATGGGGCATGCTTGAGGAGAGCTTCGCAAAATCCAAGGACTACCAACCCACGTCCAAGGAGTGGACGACGTCGGCCTGGAATGGCTTCAAGTCGCCCAAGGAGCTCGCCACCGAGGTCCTTCCCCACAACGACACCAGCGTCGACCGGTCTTCGTTGAACCACATCGGCGAAGTCATTGGATCGGCTCCTGAGGGCTTCCACATTCACCGTAACCTCAAGAGAATCCTGAACAACCGAACAAAATCTGTCACCGAAGGCAAGAACATTGATTTCCCCACCGCCGAGGCTCTGGCTTTTGGCACCCTCGCCACCGAGGGCTACCATGTGAGAGTCTCTGGACAGGATGTCGAGCGTGGCACCTTCTCGCAGCGCCACGCTGTTTTTCACGACCAAGAAACCGAGGAGACATATACCCCCCTGCAGCACGTCAGCAAGGACCAGGGTAAGTTCGTCATCTCCAACTCGTCCCTGAGCGAGTTCGGTGCCCTCGGCTTCGAATACGGTTACTCTCTGTCGTCGCCCAATGCGCTGGTCATGTGGGAGGCGCAGTTTGGTGACTTTGCCAACAACGCTCAGTGCATCATCGACCAGTTCATTGCTTCTGGCGAGGCCAAGTGGATGCAACGAACCGGTCTGGTCATGTCTCTGCCCCATGGCTACGACGGCCAGGGCCCTGAGCACTCTTCTGGCCGCTTGGAGCGGTACCTGCAGCTCTGCAACGAGGATCCTCGCGTCTTCCCTCCCGAAGACAAGATTCGGCGCCAGCACCAAGATTGCAACATGCAGATTGTTTACATGACAACTCCCGCCAACCTGTTCCACGTCCTCCGTCGACAAATGCACCGACAGTTCCGAAAGCGTGAGTTGCTCCCCCCCAGTGACGATGTTACTATTCTTCTCTATTCTCCATATCTACTCTGCTATCATCTTGCGCTGAGCTGAGCTAACATGCAATCCTTAGCCCTCGTCATCTTCTTCTCCAAGTCCCTGCTCCGTCACCCATTGGCACGATCAGACATTGAGGAGTTCAGCGGCCCCAATGCGGGCTTCAAGTGGATCATCCCTGATCCGGAGCACCAGACCGGCAACATCAAGTCTCCCGAGGAGATTGACCGAGTCATCCTCTGCACCGGTCAGGTGTGGGCCAGTCTGTCCAAGTACCGCGCCGACAACAAGATTGACAATGTGGCCTTCACCCGCATCGAGCAGCTGAACCCCTTCCCCTGGCAGCAGCTCAAGGACAACCTGGACATGTACCCCAACGCAAAGACCATTGTCTGGGCACAGGAGGAGCCCCTTAACGCGGGAGCCTGGAGCTTCACACAGCCGCGTATCGAGACGCTGCTCAACCAGACCCAGTACCACGATCGCAAGCACGTCATGTATGCCGGTCGTAACCCCAGCGCCTCTGTGGCTACCGGATTGAAGACTGTGCACATGAAGGAGGAACAGGAGTTGTTGGAGATGGCGTTCACCGTCACGCAGGACAAACTCAAGGGCGAGTAGATGGACGCGGCGGGGGAAGAACTAGACACGGCGCCTTGAGGATGGGCTTGGTACGATTGATCGGTCACACTGCATAGATTCCGTCTTGGGAGTTCATCATGGGATAAGATTGCTCCGTGTCATATACTACAGCACGGTGCGCTCTGTTCCAGCAGTATAGCCCGATGGCTTCGATAGAATGACGCGATACGCTTGTTAGTTGTAATGACACGCACATTGAATACAGTCGACGTCACGCAATGCCCGTGCATGTTGTCTTAACATGACATACCCCGAAAAAAGATATCTACACTGAAACGCTACGGAGATGCAATGTCGACTTGCCATGACTGAACCACTCCGTCGTCGCCTGTTGTGACCAGCATCTCCTCCTCTCCCCTCCTTGTTGACCCTGCGTCATATCGCTTACACCAGGTGATGTGGTTGATCTCGTACGGCCCATGAGCGTTGGGCACCGTAGTCAGAAGCCGCCATTGTGGCCCACCAGCTGTCTGATCGTCATGAGTCGAGCCTGGAGCGTCGTTGGGGTCGTTGTCCTCGGAACCTGCCTGGGGCTCTGTCACGCCGTCGCTGTCTTCTTTGTATAACGCGATCGCGCCGTCGCTTCCGGTGCTGGCTACGAGACCAGACGCGGCGCTCCATGAGGCTGAATATACGTCCTTGTCATGTACCTTGGGCAGCACGGCCGTGCATTTCCACTCTTCCTTGAAGGACCGTCTCATCGTGCTCGGTATGCCGCCTAGACCCTGCGGCATCGCGGAGCCATCGGCAACGGCACTGTCCTCCTCTTGCTGCAGGGTCCACACGCGTATCGTGCCATCGGCGGAGAATGTCATGAGCCTGGGGAACGCATCCTCCTTCGGTCGCGGCTCCCACTCGACCCCCCATACCGTCCCCTGGTGTCCCTCGAGGACGGCCACGCAGACCCATTCCCCATCCGAGTCCTCGCGCCAGATGCGTGCCGTGTTGTCGTAGCTGGCGCTGGCGAGCACGTCGACGCTGTAGTAGCGCCGCCCGACGCTGTTGCGCCCGGGCACGTCGGGGCACCAGGCAACGGCCTTGACATCTCCCTCATGCTCGTTAAGGACGGCAATGGTTTCCCAGTCGTCCTCGGACTCGGCGCTGGCGATGTCTTCCCAGATCCAGATGGACTTGTCGCGTGAGCAGGTGGCGAGGTATGTGCCGGACGGAGAAAAGGCGCAGCCCTTGATTTCCGAGTCGTGGCCCTCGAGCACGAGGTTAAAGTCCCAGTCGCCGCCGGCCCTGGCCGAGTCGCCGTCCGCGGCGCTTCTCGTCATGTCCTGGCCCAGGTCGTCGCCGCCATCGTCGTCTCCGTCGCCGCCCTTGGCCCAGCGCCACACGCCGGCGGAGGAATCAAAGCTGCCCGTGACGAGGCACAGCTCGTGCGGCGGCAGGCCGGGCTTCCAGGCGACGCTCCGGACGGACCGCGCGTGGCCGTCGGCGAGGGCGCTGTGGAAGGAAAGCGTGGAGAGGGAGAAGACGGTGACGTTTTTGCCGTGGGCGGTTGCGATGAGGGGGAGGCTGGGGTGCGGTATCGAAGCCCAGGCGCGCTCGTGAAGGTCGGGCTTGAGGGACTGCAGCGGGACGACGTTGGCAGAAGAAGAGGAGGCCATGGCTGGGCCTGTCGGGGCAGCAATATCCCTGCCGGCTCGCTATGGGAAAAAGCAGCTTCTCGAGTGACTGCAGCCAAATCAAATTGCGTACCCAGTAGTCCAGCAAAAACGTGGGATGAAAGTGCCCCTCACCTCTTGCTTAGGACCACCCCCACTACACTTACTTACCTACTTGTACGGTACAGGCTCGAGGATGTCCGCTTAAGGTATTATCAAAAACACTATCTGATCAGCGTATCTGTGTCAAGCTGAAACCCTTCAATGTTCCACCACCATAGATCCAACCTCTGACCTCGAATCATTTGTGTGTGGTTACCTAATTCAAGGGCACCACCACCAGCAAAAGTAAGCCAGCCCATGGGGATAACACACCACTCGAAGTGGCCTTGATCGGCCTCGACGTAGCAGCTCTCGTCAGTCATGCTCTTGAGCGTTCTCGCGGCATCCCGGCTCGTAGCACAATCCAGGGCAATACCAATCTCACACACGTCAAAAGTGATATGCTTCCACATCCTCTACATAACTATTCTGGACAGCTAGCCTGGTTCCATTTGCTCCTGGGCAATGGATTCATCATAATGGGGTATATGGTACACGTTAAACCACCTTCTCTGATCAAGAGTAACTGCTCAGCCAAGCCCTGACGCCCGTGCGACTGACCAAGCCCCTATGTCTTAGCTCGGGGAGGAGGTAGGGGATCTGCGTGCGTCCTCGCAATATTTGGCGTCTGTCTCGCTGGCGCGTCTGAATAATTTTCCTCATACTCGTCTCCGTATCCGTCGTTGGAGTGGGTTGAGCGACACCGTCCGTTAGCCAGGACAGGGGAAACGTCAGCAGGTCTTGCTGCAGCGTGGGATTGGTCTGAGGCATGTTCCGACGCAAGGCCGCCTTTTGCCGCTGCTTTGCTGGCCTTCTTTCCCTTTCTGCTTTTCGCTTTGGCCTTTTCCAGGAGTCGCTTTCGATCCGCTTCCTCCTGACGTTGTCGACGCTCCTTGATCTCGTAGTCTCGAATAAGGGTGCGTGGAGGTTCGCCGAAGATGCGCTCGTACTCGCAGAACTCGCAGATCCAAATATCCTCAGGGTTTACCAGGCTGTGATAATAGTTCTCTGTCGCAATCTGGCGGCGAGTACGCGCAGCAGCAACCAGCTCCCTCTCTAGGCGGCGGCGGTTCTTTCTGGCAGAGCTAGCAGGGATTCTACTGACTTGCTTCAATGAATTTCCCTCATGTTGGCCCGGGTTTGAGAGGGCGCCAGCCGGTAAATGCTGCAACGCTTGGGAGGGAGTACTTTGGCCTACAGAACGGCCTGGACAATGGTTAGTGCGCGGCAGGCCATTGCGGTCGAAAGAGTTTGACTTACCGGGCCACTGTATGGCCCCGGGGGTTTGCGATTCACAAGTGAATGTAAACTGGGAGGAAGTAGGTAACTCCCTTTCCGGAGCCACATGTTGTTGCAGAAGACTTGCGTTCTCCTGTCCTTGCAGAGGCCCCTTCCCAGCAGTAGCGATTGCATTTGATATTATACCACCTCCAGTCTGGCCTATACGTGATTTGGTTAGCAGAGGCACGTGTTGCGCAATAAGCGATCAAAGACACTTACCAGTCGACGCCCATTGGGATGAAGTAGCTTTCGAACGGCTGGACCACGCATTGCTTCCATCCGACAGAGTTCGCAAGGGGCTGCGTCCGTTCCTCGACCGTCCGAGTCTCCCTCTACCCGGCCCTGACAGCCCCTGACTGCTCGGTACATAAGACCCGTTTCCAGCTGGGCTCGATGAAACCAGCTGCCCTCGGGTACTGTCCATCTCCTTGACCGGCGACTGAGACCTTACTGCTGTCGAGAGCGCGGTGACATCACTGCTCAGAGAAATGCCATTGTTCGCCAAGGAGTCTCCGGCAGTGGGGATTTTCCGTTTCTTCTTGTTGTTCGTGTTTTCGAACGACTCGTAGCCGTCCACTGATGAAGCAGTGGAGGGTATGAGTTGGAACTCCATCGTCTGGCGGATCGGGTCCAGTACCACCGAAGACTGTATGACCATGCCCTGAATTCTGGGTGAGGAACCCAGGACAAGGGAGCCTCGTATTTCTTCGTTTATTCCCGCTGTCATGGCAGCCCCATGCCGCCGTAGTGTAGAATTGCGCTTGGAATCGTCACGGTGATGTGGCATGGCAGATCCGGTTGATGTTGGTGTTGATGCCCCATTATCGTCCTTCGTAGTGTATGAGGGATAGTAGAAGAGAGGAATGTGGTCGTGGATGTAGGAGGGATATTTGATCGAGTTGGCAACCTCTGGAGGTAATCTCTCTCGAAGTCGACGTTTCGGCAAGGGCCGAATAGGCCGATCGGGAAATAGCAACGACACGGCATCGGGAGACATTATCGATCGTTCTTCTGCTCGACAAGTCAGCAAGCAGGTTGACTGGCAGGCGAAGAGTCATGCATTAGTGGAAATAAAGAGTATGAATGTGGGGTAAAAAAAAGGCACATCTCCAAGTTGAGGGTACTCGCAGCTGCAGATAAAGACCAAGGTCAAGCAGAGTGATATCATAAAGCGGAGCGCAAGGCAAACTCTCGCAGACCGAAGATTCAGATCCGAGGATGATGTGCCTGTGGGATGCCTGTCTGATAAATGAGACTTGGTGGGGGAAATCGCACCTACCACATATCGTACAAAAGGGAGACGTTAGGCTTCTGCGGCAGTGTCCAGGGACTGCAGCAAGCCCACGGACGAGGCAGGTTGAGCACCTGGCCTTTGCGGGAGGGGCGCGACCTGTCAGCTGCAATACTGTCGCAGGGTTTCGAGCCTTTTTTGAGTTCCGGTTGAGCGCTGAGGTTTGCCTGCGATACGATAGCGCGGCGATGCGTTGCGAAAGACGGGAGTATCGATGGTAGGCCGAAAGGCTGTCGCGCAGAAACGAGGCCGTGAGGGACGGTTGAGCAAAGAGACGACGGCGGCGTGGGAGCCTCTGCCAGGATCCTAATTCGCGACTCTGCTGTGATCACGAAACGGTACGTTGCCTCCAAATGTTGTGTTGACTGTAGCGAGTCTGCTACCCCGGGCGCATAGCACGAAAGGAGTGGGAGGAGGCCGAGCAAGTGGACGCTTCGAGGCTGATGATTGGTTTTCCGACAGGATAAACATGAACAAGACTCCAAAACGTTCTGGGTTGAAAAAGAAACAGGTCGTCAGTCAATAAGGCCGGCAAGTTTGAACAGACATGAGTCGTAATTAATCAGTCGTGGTGGATTGACTTGTGTGGTTAGGAGAGTAGGGACCTAAGATGATACTAGATTAGTACGAGTGTGAGGACTTCCATAGTGCCCATAATTAGTCAGCATATATATATCGTGAACTATATATAGATTAAATGTATAAAATTCAAAGTATATTATATATAAATAAATATCTTATTATTAATCTTTTTAATTTATATTATTTAAAATTAAATATTAAAATTAATATATTTTAATTTAATAAAAATAATATTTATATTATTTTAAAGAAAAAGTAGTTAGATTTATAAAAGCCTACCTAGTTTTACTCTCTAATATATACATATATAAACCTTTCTAAACACTTGTATTTCGTATACGTAAATATGTGTAGATAAATAGTATCTTTATCATATACCGGCCCACAACTTGCTTCCAGGTTTGCATAGCGCATATCTAGTTCGTAACGTCGTCACTGATCTCCAGCGCCGCCTGCTGCACGCTGCCAACCAGCGTGTGCTTTCCCTTCTGCACGTCAGCTACCTAGGCTTCGTCAACCATGCAACCCATCTAATCCGACGGCAAAGTCAGCGAATCTTGGATCCTGCATCCACTTCCGGCTCCAATAGATCAACCACCAGCGAACCTGAATCGCAATGGATAGCCCAAGGGGCCACACCTTGTTTAAGAAGAAAGAGGGCATCTTATCGTTCACCAGCGATCGCAAAGCAATAACATGGACGCCGGCTTCGGGAGGCCCTGCGACTGTTTCGCTGCCTGTTACCAGCATCACCAGTAATTCTTCTTCACACTTCCAGCTCATGAGTGCGAGCACTAATGTCATCAGATCTTCAGCAGACTCCCGACAGCTCTCCCAAGGTCATGCTGAAAATATTCGAGAAGACTGAAGGCGCAACCGACCCCGTCACATACCTGTTCCATTTCAATACTCCAGATGCCAAGGCAGAAGCTCAAGCTGTCAAAGACCTACTCTCTCGTCTCTTGGCCGATCTCCGAAATGGCGATGCAAACGTATCGAAGCTCGCAACTCCGACGGCAACACCAGCTGCAAATGGAGAGGCAACAGGAGGCTCAGCCCTGCTGGCATCGTCGAGCGGCGGAAACACGCAGTCCACACCTCCTACTTGGTTTGATGATAATCAATTGAGGACGAACATCGAGCTACACCAGTCCCTCATGAGAAAAGACAGGAGCTTGCACCAGACTTACATGAGCGCTATGGAAACTAAACCAGAGTCAATGACCGGGGCTGCCTTTAATGCTCAGTTCTGGTCCACGAGGATAAACCTTCTCAGAGCCCATGCCATCGAAATCAATCAAAAAAAGGGCGCGTACAACGTCCTCTCGACCGTCAAGCCTCGAACCGTTGACGGAGAGTTGAAACTGAATATAAGCGTCGAGCAGGTTCAGATGATCTTTTCTCAGCACCCGTTAATCAAGCGAATCTATAATGAAAATGTGCCAAGACTGTCCGAGGCGGAATTCTGGTCACGGTTCTTTCTCAGCAAATTAGCGAAGAAGCTGAAGGGCGAGCGCGTCACTGATAACGACCCTGCAGATGCTATCTTTGACAAATATGATGTCGATAGCAACATTCAAGACGATCAATCCAAAATCACGGCCCAACCAGTCCCTCACATAATCGACATAGAGGGCAATGAAGAGAATCAGGGAGGATTCAAAGGCGGCAATGCCAAAGATGTCGAGATGCGACCCCGGTCTAACATTCCTATCGTTAGGACGCTTAACAGTCTAAGCGAAAAGATTATGGCGAACGTTCCCCCCTCGGATAACACGGCATATGATGCAGACGGGCTTTATAATGCATCCAAAGAGCTAACTCTACGCGACCTAAGAGGGGACGAGGAGGAACGGCGCATTATGCTTAATATCAGAGAGAGGAACGACTTTTTTTCCTCCAAAGACTCACTGGCTTCAAAGGACAGGGGCATGCTTGCGAGCCAACGGCCTGAAGACGTTCTCGCCAAGTTGCAGAATTTCAACACAATAAGATCTGACAAGGCAGGGGACATTGGGCTGCAAATTGACAGAGATTTCGACATCGATAGTGATAGTGACGACGAGTCGAAATCCGGGGCGAACACCACCCGCGATGCCATCAAAGAGGCAGAGAAGGACGTCATGAACGGCATACACCAGCAACGCTCTCAGAAATATGGACGTGCCTCGGATGATACTTCTCCAATGGGACTACCTCCACAGATCTTCGAGAAGTGTGTTTTGACCCATGCCACAACGATTGAATTCCTTCATCAGTTCTGGGATGGCTTCCTATCCGGGGACCCGGATCGTGCTACAGAGGTTCAATACTTGGCCGAATCGTTGGCGAGGTCCATGATGCGTATTCAAGCCGTAGCCGACGAGGCCGAGGCTGAACGAGAGAGCATCATTCAAAGGCGGAAGCAGGAGATCCGTGGTCACTTTGAACGCACAGGGAAGAAGATTCGATGGAAACCCGACATGGTTGGCGGTGGCCGCGATGCCGTCGGCAAGATAATGCAGCCGACAATGGATGCCTTACGGCGAGCACAGGATTTTTATTCCAGGGCAGTAGGTGAAGAGAATGTCCAAGTCTCAACAGAGGGCCTATAGTGAACTTCGACCTCCTCTTCCTCCCTTTCCTCCGTGTGCCTAGGGGCTTGAAAGCCATAGTCCAGGCGCTTGGGGGAACAGGAATCTGTCAGAGGCCGACGTCCGCACCGCCAATTACTCTTCGATACTGTAGCTGTTAAAGGCTGGCAGCTCTGCCACCAACTACACCACTTGCACCGACATCTCGCCATCTGCTTACCACTCAGACACTCATACCAAATCCGGCTAAGTATGCAAACTGGACTATACGCACATCACTCTCAATAATAGGACTAGATGCAGTCAAGCTTCACCACTGTCCACGTCTTGCCAGTATAGTTTCTTCAGGCATTATGCAGAAGTCTGGTGGTATGTTATTTCTCCGTAATATCATTGTGAACCCGTTGCTGCCCTCCGGGGAGCTGTCGTTTATTTGATATGGTGCTTATCCTCCACTAAACCAAAGCCCATGCTCGACTTAGTGGCGCTTCTTTTCCTGTTGCCATACTCCTCGTCGAATTTGCGGATTAGCTTCAGAGATATCATGTCCTCGCTAATGCTCGCAGGGATATTCTTCAATGCTTTCTCAAAGTGAGACTTGCGAAGGATACGTCGCTCAGGATATTGGAACGGGTGAGGGCCTTCGTGTTTGGCCGCAGCCTCGTTCTCTTCTTCAACAGCAGCCATTGCTGCTGCGACACACATATTCTTGAGGTCTGAGCCTGAGTAGTATGGCGTCCGCTGTGCGTACTCGTCCAACGACACAGAATCGTCCAAAATTTCGCCTTTGAGCAGCAATTTCAGGATCGCCAAGCGATCTTTCTCGAGAGGAAGGTCGACGTGGATTTTTCGGGGTAATCGCCGCAAGACTGCATCATCCAAGTCAAAAGGTCGGTTGGTGGCAACCATAATGAAAGCGTTGGTCTCTTCCATCCCATCCCATTCCTTGAGGAATTGGTTGATATGTTCACGGTGAGATGCCCGGTTGGTGAACATACTCCGACTGGCTAATAAAGAATCTGCCTCGTCAATGAACACCACACACGGCGTCAATTTCTTGGCCAGGGTAAAGACCGCGCGAATGAGTTTTTCACTTTCACCGACCCATTTGTCATTGATTGACGCGCCGCTGATTTCGAGCATATTTGCGCCGCTCTCCTTAGCAACCGCCTTGGCTAACATGGTTTTACCTGTTCCGGGGGGGCCATACAGGAGACAGCCAGAGATCTTGTCTTGTGCCAGTACACCGTAGGAAAATGCATCCGGTCGCACAAGGGAGAGTGAAGTGAGAAGCTTCAGGGCAGATATAGTCTCGGGCGGGGCATGAACGTCTGCAAACGTTATTCGGAGGTTTTCTCGGTTGATCTGACCAGAAGCTACTCGCTTTTCGTATTCGTTCAGCTTCGGGGTAGCACGCGCCTCAAACGTATTGGGGTCCTCCCCAGCTGAAGAAATCCCATTGAGAGCGTCTCCCTCACCGCGGTCTTCGCCGAAGACATTATGCCCATGCCATTGTTGAAGATGCCCTAGGGTGAAGCGCTCCTCCAAACCGGCTGGGATATTGTTGACACCAGCTTCGCCTTCTTGCGACTTGAAAGCACACGCCAAGTGATAGATTTCCGGCGCTGGGAGAATGGAATTCTGCAAGATGGAAAACTTCGGATCAGATGAACGCATGTAGCTCAAAATGGCATCCATTAACAAGCCAGGCACCTGCGGTGATTCGTGATCCAAAGCTCTTAGCATGCGAGTGACGTTGCTGACATTTTCCACACAATAGTCTGCCTTCTGCAGATGGAACGGCGCTTGAGTTTGAGTGTGCCCCTTCAGAGCGGTGTATCGTTCCACGTAGTCGGGCTGGATGTGGCGGGTGACGACAAAGTCGTTGACGGCAAATTCCTTGATCGCATTCTGGTACTCTTCTGACTGTTGGTCGCACGATGAGGTCCCAAGTATAGCAACCGGTAACCCTTGTTGCCAGGCAATGTCCGTAAGGGCTCGAAGACGGTTGATCAGCAGAGACCCTTCTATTGTCATGCTCAGCTCAATGATATCATGAAGATGGATCAGGACTGGTCGAGTGTGGGATTCGGAGGATTCGGGACTGGTGGATCGGATGATCTGGTCCAATATCTTGTCGATCTTGAGGTTTTCCCACTTGCTGAAGCTTTCATATTCCCCTTGGCGCAATTTCTGGAGCTCTTCCACGACAGTCGACGGACTCGTATTACTCGCGGAGATCCCGACGTCCGTATCGATTTCGTCGTCATCTTGACCCTCAACAGGTCTCTCATCACGACCGCCCGCTATCTTGCCGTTGAGTTCGGCTGCTCTGAAACCCAACATCGCAAGAGGACCACGCGAGTAAGCCCAATTCTGACCCAGATAGCCTCCCACGAGCTCTGAAACGTCATACGCATCCAAGTAGACTAGGTCCGCGCCGCTAGAGTGTGCAAAATGCTTCCCAATCGCTTCTGAGATGGACCTTCCGCCGTATCCCGACAATGCAAGAATCGTGATAGGCCTTTTGCTCGTTTTGTGGTCAAACGTTGGTGGAGGCGACGCGAGCAGCTCGCGATTGATCAACTTTCGCAGAGCAACAAAAGTTTCAACGGAAAGGTCGGCAATGACATGGGGCAAGGGATATTCGTATCGTTCAGCAAAGTCGAGTTGATCGTCCAGAGAGGCCACCAGGGAAGAGAGCTGGTCACGATGGCTTGGGAGGCCACAATTCAGAAGGCGAGGGACTTGCGACCACCAGAACGGCCGCACTTTGTAGAAGTGTTCAGATTGTTGCCGGACAGGGTATATCGCATCGATCAGGTGCCTGGCCGAGTCAATCGCCATATCCCAGACCCGCACCGCTCGTGCTATAGTCTCTGGAGACTCCCATCTTCGATCGCCCTTATCTAGACGGGAGTTTTCCAGGTCTATAGCGAGTTCGCGGCCTCGAGCCAAGAGGTGTCTCAACGCCGTCTCGAAATAAAGCTCCAAAGCTTCAGACTTCTGCCGCAGGGATGGGCCTTGGTCGACAGATAGTGGAGATAGCTTCGGATGTCTTGAGTCTTCCGCCAGCGCAATGGGTAGTCGTGGTTGCTCCTGAGAGGCGTGGAGGGTTACGTTATTACGAAGAAAGCTCTGAGGCAGTTCGACTGGCGGCAGAGCAGAGACTTGTCTCCTCCGTTGAAAGCGGGTTCTTATCGAGTTTGTCGCATGCCCTCTCAAGCGCCCACCGGATGTTTCCGTGCCAGGTTGGTTCTCGACCTCATCATGTTGATCTGTCGCGTCCTCGGCAGGTTTGGCGCCGTTTCCTCCACTCCGGCTGTTTAGATGGACAGCAGACGTATGTAGGGCGCGTGGAATGCGAGACGAGAGCCTCACGGTCAATGCAACCATTGGCAGGATTCCAGCAGTCTGCATCCCCATCCGCATGAGAACGGAGCAGCAGGCCAAGGATGCCGTGCAAACCTCACCATCAAGCTGAGTATGAAGAGGGAAATGTTACGTGCAGTACCTCGGCACCTTGCTGTTATATATGCATTCAAAACATGGGGCGGTAGGAAATACCTATGGAAGGCTCATCGGAACAGAGGTTCAATATAATATAGAGTCTTGAAACAAGACAAATCTTCTAGTCCAACATTTAAATGCTCGTGGTAGCGCACAGCGCACGCGATTGATATTGTCAGATATGTGGAAATCTTTCTATGCCTAGTGGGGCAGAAGTTGAGGTCAAGGATGGCTGATGTGGGGAAAGGCTGACACTAGTATGCATGAAGCACTTCGTACCTAGGTACCTCCAGTTGTTTTACACCCACCACTAAAGTTGGTGGAGCGCGTTTCCATTAACGCGTCAAGATCGAACATCTTCTTTACCATTTACCTAGAGTATCCAAGATCATGGACGCAGACAATGTCTGACTGGAGGGAGCGTGGGGAGGTACCGGATTCCCAAGAAGAGAGCGACGATTACTTCAGCGATGTTGAAACACGATTACCGGTCAGAGTATCTGTCGCCGAAGCCCAGAGCACAAATGATATATGGGCTTTTCCTGGATCAGACGATGACGAGCAAGGCAACATCCCCTCCGCCGCCGATGTCCCGTCGTTCGCAACGAGAACGAGTACGCGGGAAAGGTCGGGATCCGTGACTATCCCCTTGGCTCTTGCGGAAGAAAACCTCGAGAGTCAGGAGCAGCTGTCCCCTCCGAAACACTCGGAAACTATTTTCTCTTCCCCTTCCGCACCTTCACATGACGAGGTAGCCTTCCGCAACAACCAGGACACAGCGGATGCTCCAAGCTTAACGAATGGGAACGCGACAGTCACGAATAGCCATCATGCCGCTAGCTTTACCTCAACGTCCGCGGCCTCTGGCGAACGGCCAACGACAACCGGGGCCAACGAGGTTCACCACCATGCTGCCGATGTGGAAACTGCAGATGCAACGGCTCGTCATGGGCGAAGATTGCGGCCTCGAAACCTGATACAAGAAAAACCTTACTTTTACGATCGCGTGAACTACAGCAATACCTTTCGGAAGCACGGGCTCATACCGGTAAACGTGATCACCGAAACGGAGAGACACCGATCTCCAGAAGCTTCGTCGGAGGCAGCTTCATGGGATGGAGACTATGATCAGGATAGCCAGGATATTGATATACCGCCAGGAACCGATACAGCAGACGCTGGCGGCTTCACAGCACCCTTGCAAGAGCATGCTATGCCAGATGCTGACCAACCTTTTCCACGGATACCTCAACCACCTGCTCGAACCATTGCTGCCAGTTTCCCTAGCTCCCCAACAACTGCAGCCGATGATGACCAAGATCTACCAGACCTGGATCAGCTTCTGGGACGGCCACCTATTACCAGAAGCCAGAGTCCGATGCGGGACGCCTCGCAGGTTCAAACTTCGACCCACAGATTCCGGAGGCGAGATATTATTTACAGTGATTCACCAGAACCATTTTCTGGTGTTGGCCGAAAGCCGAAGTCTGCTGGCTCATTTCCAGATTGGTCGGATTCAGATGCTCAGCAAAGCGCCCCGACAGAAGTCGTCAATCGACAGGAATCTTCACCCAAAACACCTTCAAGACCTTCAAGTTCTGATTCCGTGGTGTCAATATCCTCTCAGGAGATAGAAAGGCAAGATGAGCACAGCCGACAAGGAAGTCAAGAAGCGTCTGAAAGCGGAAGTGAAGCCGAGAGCGATACACACCAAGTGGTGACCCAATTCAGACGCCGTATTCGAGGTGTGCTGCCCGCTTCTTGGCTTCGACTCGATCAACAAACGAGTAAAAGTGGCTCTGGCCGGAGTCCCAGGAGGAGGCCTCGTCATCAAGTTGCTCACCAACGACAACGCGGAATCGCTCTCACGAAAACGGTGACTAACAATGTTCTTTCTTCCACTACGATTCCATTGACCCTAGATGAAGACAGTCCTCCCGCCCAGTATATGACTGACGACATGCCTGAGCGTCAGTACAGGATGACGCCTTCGCAGAATCCAGAGCGAGAAAATGAGGGACTGAGCGACGATTCAGTCGTAGAAGAGGACCATATCAGTCCGGCGGTCGTTGGTAGCAAGCGTCAGCTTCGGCTTCCTCAGGCAGTCAAAAGGGACAGGAAACGAGCTAAAGTGTCCATCGGATCGCGAAGCCGGTTTGTGCAGGTCCCTTCAAAGCAGCAGGCGATCACAGGCTTCCTCCATCCTCAGTCGTCCGATGTGCCCAGCCCATTGCCGGCCGACTACCCGTCTGATGTCTCTCAGCGAATGTCGAACAAGCCCCGTCAAAACGCAATTCGCAGGCCAAAACGACGTCCTCAATCCCCTGTCCTGCTAAGTATTCTCGATACAATAGAACCAGATGCTCCTCGATTCATGCGCATTGCTGCACGCTCCGCCAGGCAAACCCTCAATCAGGGGCGTAGTAGCGTGCAGCAAAAATGTATCAAACTCGCTGCCAGGCAAGACCAAGTGGATGTCTTGTCTGTTATGGAGGAGTGGAAGACTGGGCTGATTAAACAGCGGCCTTCGGTGACGGAAGCCCATAGGTCAAATCATAAGCGACATCAGATTGCAGAGGAAACCAAGAAGTATTCAAATGGAGGGTTCTCCTCAAGCACCTTCTTCAGTACATCTAGAGGCACTTGCCGCAAACTCGTCAAGTGCCGCGGCGAGAGAGGCTCCGTCAGTTATCGCCGAAGTGACCCAGATACGGGTGTCGATACGAACTTGGCGCCTACGGTGGGTGTGGACAGCTTTTCGCCTTCGCCTGCGATTCGAATGGCTCAGTTGGAGGTGGGTGAGAAAGCAAAGGGGGCCATGGTTTCTTTTCGCTCAAGAAAGGGGGCACTGGACCGTATTTTCAACCAGCAAAGACAAGAGAAACCTGCTCTACGTTTGGCTGAGAATCTCAACACCGCCAGCCGCAGCCACAGTATGACGGAAGACTACACCATGGGGCATACACCCTCGCGGATTTCCCCGGGACAAGAGCAGAGACAGAGGCCGCCGAGACTTCGAAAGAGCAGAAAGCCTTCTCGTGTCGATGTCACAGCACCTCAATATATCCATGCTGATGATCCTCTTCCGGTGGGCTCGTCTGTTTTCGCCGCCGACGCCCCATTAGAAAAGAGCAAGCTCTATGGCCTGGGCCCCTATGGTACCCGATATACTCATCACTTTGAGATATTTCCTCTTTCCCCTGGACTCCAATTCCACACATCGACGCTGCTTGGTAGTGGCGTCTTTAAGGCTCTTGTCGAAGATTCACAAATCGGAAAGACTCAACTGAACTCGCAATCGTCAGTCAGCTTGGGCGACCATGTTTTCAATCTAGGTCCCTGGACTCCCAACGTGTCTTCTGAAATTGGGCTCTTCTTCGATACATTGGCTGGGTCTGTCTTTGACATACTGGCCGGGCCGCTCGAAGAGAGCCAATGGGAGGAGGTCATCCGCGGTACCATCAGTGCCACTCATTGCGTCTTTGAATACGTGCAAAAGGTCCTCGATTCGGCGGAAACGGAACCTCTAACGCCCCCTTTTCTACCGCGGCTCCAAGAGGTTTTGGACGGCTTCATTCGTCGACTCGACAATGGTCTCGCGCAGTCGTCGTTTCTTCACGCCGTTCATCGTCAACTTATCCTAAATCTATTGGATAGAGTGTTGCTCATGTCCTTCGCAATGACGCGACACTGTCAATACATGTCACAACTCCTGGATGAGCGTTCTCAACAACAAACCTTCATGTTGTTACCGGCAAGATTGGTGATTTCGGTGCTTCTACGCTGTGGCCTCGATCCAATAAAGCAGGTTTACAAGGACGTCAGTCGTCTGCATCGTCGTGACCGCTTTTTGGAGCAGAGCGCCGTTGAAGTACATTCTTGGACCATGTTAATCAAGACGTTCGAACATGCAAATTCACGGCAACTTTCTTTCTGGGGTGCATTAGAGACAGCCATCTTGACGCCCGAGCTCCTCTCCGGCACAAACGCTCCTGAACTTGAACGCATTTGGGAGACGATGTTCACCCTGCTGCCGCTTTTTGAGTTTGATGACTCGGGGAGAATTGTACCCAAAAAACGATATACAGCAGAAAATGAAGGCTGGTCAATTCCTCAGAAGCTCATTCGGCGTGTATTCCAACTCTACCAAGACAACGAGCAGCAGCCCGCGAGCTTCAATAGCTACTGTCGGGCTCTCATCTCGCGATGCCACTATCTGGTCCGCCAATGGGGCTGGCTTCGTAGCGCGTCCGTCGTTGGTGTTATCTTTGACTTCTTCGGATCCCGGAGCTTGGCGCATCTTCGAAACGAAGAAGTCTACCAGTCACCGCGGTTCCTAGAGAAACTAGCCGCGGAGCCGGTTCTCGAGATTGAAGCAGATGACTTCTGCTTTCACATATTTCTCAAGCTCCTTGCCATAAGCATCAAGAACCTGCAGCAGTTCGGGTCCCATAAGGACATCCGCAATCTAGTAGCCCGAACCATACCGAACCACAACCGCCTCTACCTCAAGGAACATACCATTCATGAGCGGGATTTGGCTGCCTTGAGGAACCATCATGACCTCATCGGCACGCTGTTCTGGGCGGCACCACCTGAAATACGGCCCTCGGTATCCATCATCGAGAAACTAGTAGACGCCGCTAGCTCTCATAAGGAGGCATGCTTGATCAATATAAGAGCATGGGCTCAACTTGCGCGGTTTGTCGTCTCATCCGGCGAGGCGAGGTCATCTTTCAAACCCTTCGAGGAATGGAGGGATTCCATCTTTCAGCAAATGCTCGTGCAGTTTGGCAATATCGCGGCAGATGTCCACCTACAACAGGTAAACCTTTCCGAGGACAAGAGTAATTGCATCACGCAGAGTGTTGTCGATACCACGATCAAGAAGAACAAGGCAGCAGTGATGGATGTTGTTCATCTATCGCTCACAGCCTCGTTGGACGTCATGAGATGTGCTTCAGACTTAGAGGCGGCAACAATCTGTCTGAGCAGCCGTCACCTGAAGCAGGTCTTTGATTACTTCAGAGTGTCGCCCTTCGAACTAGATTGGTCAATTCTACGCACAGCGCTGACCATCCTGGACACCTATGTATCGCGAATCGAGGATTTCAAGGCGAGCCACCACAGCCAGCAGAGTGAGAGCCAGCTCTTGGAATCGGCGCAAGCGGACGAGGCTTTCTGCGCCCTAGGGCAAGAGATAGCCCACAGTTACTTCTCAATGGCACGATGCATCTTGTCATTATCGACAGAGGTGTCTGGCTTTCGAGGGTCGGCTACGGCTGACAAGGCTTGGTGTGTCAGACAGGTCACTACACTGTCCGCGAGAATGGGCATAGGCTTCATTAATGGTAGCCTGATGATCAACGGTGGCCTGTTTAAGCTATCGGAGATGTTCAAGAGCGGCAATTACTACTTGTTTAGCAGTCAATTGCAAGCAATGGATCCTTCGCACAGACAACATCTTCTGCTGTTTATATCGACCCTGCTGAGGCACGAATTCGACGATTTTTCCGACGTTGATTTCAACATTTGTGAGGTGTGGGTTTTGGCATTGGTCATGCCCATCGAGTATGTGAGGTATGAAAACCTCGTCGATATCCAGCGGTATTGCTATGCCAAGGGGTTCATCCCTGACCGCATGGCCAATTTGCCAGCCCAGCCAAACTACAAAACCAATCACCGCTTGTTCGAGTTTGCAATTTCGTCAATGCGCAAAGAGCTTCGTCGCGCGGACCCTCATGCTCGACGGGTTCTTTCCATTGAATACTCGAGGATCCTCAAGCTCGTGATGAAGCAGATGCGAAGCGACCTGGGTGTAACCCTTGAGAATGCGCCACAACATCAGCGGTACGTCGAGTTCGTTCAGGGCATTATATCATCGATCAAGACCCATGGATCCGATATATGCACGATAGACAGCTTTTTTCTTCAGAGCAGCAGGGAATATTATCACCCGCCCATTCAAGATCCCCAGCTTCAGATTGCAGGTATGCTTTCGTATGGCATTCGCATTGAAGAGGGAGATCCCAGGGCCGCTCACGAACTGTTTTACCTTCTGTTCAATAACTTCAAACACGCCTTGAGGAAGGGAAATCTAGCACATGATGTTCGTATGCTTTGTGAAGGCATGAAACATAGGAGCATACTGGCCTTTGTGCTGGGAAAGATGCTACCAGCCATTCTTGGGGTATCCTTTCTGGATAGCTCATCTTTTACCCTGTTAGACGTGTATACGAAAGCGTTATGTCGCCTACTCAGGGGGGCAATATTACCTCGGCAGCTTGACAGTGACGATCTTCCATACGTTCTTGTCACCATACGGGCCATTGTGGAGGGGATGAGGAGCATGTGCCTCCGTAGTGAGGTCCTGAGTGGCTCTCAGCTTCACATTCTGAGACAGGCACTGGTCATCTCAAACGCTCTATGGCCATCGCTGCTGATTGTGAATGCTGAACGGCCCCGAGACCTATGCCTTGTTGACATAGCCACCGCAATGCGCCACATTGCCTCCTTTGCAACCGTCGCACAAGACTATCTCCAGGACCTTATTGAGATGAGCAGCGTCGACTCGCCATATGCTGACTTGCTGTTTCGAGGACTTGAAGTTGAACAGCCCCCCGTTTTAGACGAGCACGTCAGAAGTTTCACAGTCAACATGAAAGATGATATTGCCAAGACGTGGATCTTCGGCCCCGAGAGGATCTCTATACACATGCCCACCAAGGCGAAAGGGCTCGCTCAAGAAGAGGGCCATGGTGTGAAACCCCCAAACTGGGTAGTGGAAGATATAGTTCGTGATATATATAATCAAATCCAGCACTGGTGTTGGCAATGGAGCGAATTAAGGTAGTGGCATAGACTAGACTGTTTAGTAAGGTTTACTAAAAGGGGCTAACTAGGCCTTTACTTCTTTTATAAAGTAAGAA